>NW_027633456.1:2500-41843 GCF_053919585.1 Euprymna scolopes
CTCTTTGAGAATCGGTCAGTTTTTCTTGCATATTTTCTGCTTGTAGGGAAGTTCTTCAAGATTATAAGTAACTTCACGTTGATACTCTCTCGCGAGTCTTTCATCTCTCCCTTGCATTGGTGCAGGTAATCCATAGCTTGCCAATGGTTGACCGCACATAAGGAGAACTTTTTCTTCAATTAGACAAAGAGTTTTATTGTAGATGTCCTCATTAAAATCTGCTTCTGGATTGTTAACTTCTTGCCTGTATCTGTGAAGAATGTCTTCAGATATTACATCACGAAAAGCCATCCAGATCTCAAGAGGATTTCTTGGCTCACAGGCTGTTAAAATTATCACAAATAGGCTTCGCAAATTTGAAGGTGATTGAGTGGCACTTGCCTCTCCTACTGCTTGATGCAAGTGATGGTCATTTTCTAGAAGGCCTCGAGCAAGGCACGCTGCTCTGTATGTTTCAAACACCTGACCATTGTATGCTCGCAAATTTTGAAATGAAGTTGGACCAGCAACCTCATTGAGCAACAGGCGTAAGAAATAACACTCCCCTGCTTTTGGACTAATCGTGTAGATTCTCCCAATGCATGGTGCCTTCCATACATCATCATTTTCAGTACCTTCAACTTGTACCCCACGCATTCTTCTCATCCATTTCTTTGTCGATTTGTTCCAAGTGTAAAACTCAGGGACTTCTACGTATTTGAGACCCCTTGCAAAGACATCCTCATGGCAGAGTTGAAAAAATGCTGTCAAAGTTGTGGCAGGCGGTGGACCTTGGGCTCGTTCCAGAGCAGTATCAGCTGAGAACATGACACGCTGCCCATTTTCAAGATGAACAGAAAGTTGTACAATTGGGGGGAAATGTTCATGGATGGGATCTTCCAATATCCTCCAGGCTGCCTCTGAACTGCCGACATACCTTGCATTCTGGAACTGCTGGATCTCATCCACAATGTGACTTTGTACTTGGCCTTGTTGGTTAGCTGCTCCATCAGTTCTTTGTAGTTCAAACACTGCTTGATCACATCCTTTATTCACGTATTTGAGGACATATTTGATGCTTTGGATCGAGCTGCAAATTTCTACGTTAATGTGAGCGTTGAACTGCTGAAGGAGGACCTTGTTGTACGGAACAATCCACTGGTTTGTTATTTCTTGATTAACATACCGACCATTTCTCTTCATCCTTATTGTACCAGTCTGCCCTCCATCTTCTGGTTTTCTTCGCCTGTACTTGGGGTAAGAGTCTTGGCCTTGCTTGGTACACTGAAGAAATTCTTTTGGGTATTTTTTGGAACATTTGTTGTCAATCATACATGGACAATTTGGATTAAATGGTCCACAAGGTCCATGCACCATATGTGCCATCACTTTAGCATGAAGATCAGGATCTTCCTCTTTGTCAGGGATCTCTGCAGATATGCAGAGATCCATTTTTTCTGGTAGAAGTTTGTCCTCTGGGGCCTGCCAGGTGAGGATGTGTGCATGCGGCAGTCCTCTTTTTTGATATTCAATACTGTACAGGAAAGCCCTCAACCTGCCAAATCCTCCCTTTTTAATAAATTCAAGTAACTTTTTTAGCTTCTGCCTGAAAACCCTGGCAACAATATCTGGACGATCCTGAGGGTCTTGCCCTTGAAGACAATTTTCTGTAATTTCTGTCCACTTTGGATTTGTTGTGAACATGATGAAGAGGTCGGCTCGGCCCATTCGCCGAACATATGCCATGGCATCACTTTGACGCTCAAACATGTATCGAGGGCCTCCTGTATAAGTTGCCGGAAGTACAACTCGTTGACCAAACTGTTCTGGATTCCCATCCTCCCTAAGAATTGAATCTCTCAAGTTGCTATAATTGTCAGCTCTCAGGGTCTGTTGCTCACGCCTCAGGAACTGTAAACGTTCTGTTTCAATCTTGCAGTACACATCCACCAGCCATTGTTAAAATAGCCTTCGGTACCAGAGAAAATAGTTTCCAGGCCGAGTCATTAAATGATACGAATAAAATTGCTGTTGGGTAACTTTTCGCCCATTGGATGCCTTCATGTAGATGTTGTAAGATGGAGAACCATAGGGGTACATTAACGGGTACATTAAAGTATCGTAGAGGGGATGTAGTTCGGAGATCCATTTTAATGTATCATTTCTAAAACGCAAGACAATATCCCGGTTAGCTGTTGGTTCATTCTCCATTAATATTCCAATCTCATACGTTGTTGTTGGAGCATTGAATCGCCGTGGATGCTCTTCTTGCGGCCTTCGGTCTTCCCTTATGACAACTTTATGTTCTACCAAGTGTTCTTCTTCAATCCTCTCCTTTGTTGTTTTCAGCTGACAAATAAAGCTGTTGTTCTCATGTAAAAATTCAGTCAGACTTTGGAGAATGTCTCTATTGAGTCTACTGTCACGTCCCCGATTATGTAGTTCCTCTTCCAGACTATCCAAGAAGTAGACTTGAATAAACTTTGCTGTTTCATCTTCAGGTGGTAAAAGACTCCCAATCTGGTGGCAAACCTGGCCTCGAATTCTAAAAGAAGGATTCCACCCATGTACTGCCGCAATTTTGTGACCAAATGATGTCATTGCAAAACAATTGTTATAACTGCGTAGATTTTGCAGAAAATCTTTAGAGATGGGACCATTGCCGGAGAGCAAATCTTGAAGCAACTGAGGCAGTGGTGGAAAGCTATCAAGCACAACTTTGCCAGAAGAACAACAACAACCAGGGGTTTCTCCTTTAAATTTTACAGCTGAGCAATGTTGACATACTTTGTCCATTTTTCCTATATCAGCTGTAGTGAGAGAGTCATTTTTGTTGTAGAGCAATCCTTTTTTATTGCAGTGTTCTATTTCATGGTGTCTCAAAGCAGTCATTCGTTGTCTAGCTGCCTCGTTTTCTGTCAATTGCTGGGGCAAAGTCATACTCTCTCTCCATGCAGCCTCTCGTTGTTGCCCTTGGTATAGGCGAAAGCTTCGTTGGGTTTCCGATTCATTCTGATGTCGTTGAGCCACTCTCAACTGACCTTGTGTACGTCTACTTACCTCATATAATTCATTCGATCGTAATATTGCTTCTCTTTCCAGTGCATATCTTTGCCTTTCTTGAATTTCATCTTGTGATGAATTTAACCGCCTTACAGCATGTCTAGTTCTGTCAGCTTCAAGTTGGGTTTCTCTTTCCAAATCTGACAGTCTTGCTCTCCTTTCTCTTTGACGTATCCTGTTAAGTTCTAGACGTCTTTCTCTATCTGAATTGTTTTCATTGGAGCGAATTGCAGCAACTCTTAGTCTATTAGCTTCCAATCTTTCCATTCTTTCTTCCTCACTTTCGTTTCTACTTCGTTTGGGTGGCATAATTTCGGTTTTAAACGGAATTGTTTAACGATATTAATGATTGTAAATTAATTAAGCGTAAAGGAAATGTATACTAACTGAAATGGACGAACTATAAATAATATTTCTGAATAGTACAATTATAAACAATTATATTGTACCTATTTACTATGCCTCCCCACGGGACAGAGTTAGACACCAGGGTCGTTTTTTAACGTGGAGAAAAGGTACAAAAATAAAAATTGTCTCAGTCGTGAAGGATTTCTCCTCCACCGAAAGAGAACAAGAAAATGAAGTGCAGCATCTGAAGAACAGATAATACACTTTGATCTTGACCAAAAGGAATGAATAAAAGCGACCTACGTGTGACTCATTACTTCCGGGTGTAAACGTCACAGTCTAAAAGTAATAATTAAAAAAAAAAGTAAATGTAAAATAAATGTAATACCAACTTAGGTTAACTAAGTAAACAGTACAATTAAAACAGTTCTATTAAAACAAATAATTACTAAGATCTAGGTAATTGTTAGTCTCATTGTTATGGTTTTAAAGAAAAAAATGTGTAAAAAAAAGTTCTGCTTTTGTGAGTACGTGTATTTCTTTTAAATTACATAACCTTTTTATTTTATTATTTATATCTCTTTTAAATTTATATATTTTGTTAGTAAACTGGAAGAAATTCAGTTGAATAAAACCTTGTTCGTGTTCTTTACGTTAAACTCATATTTTTATAAAAGGTTCATCCGGTTTAAAGAAAGCACTAAGTTTAAATAAGACTGGAAATAACTAATTCAATATATAAATAGAAAAATGAAATAAATATAAGCTTTAAGTCTTAAGATAGTAATAATCAAAATGTAATAAATTATTTGTAGTTCAAATCTATGATAAACAGGCTTTCGAAATAGGCTCGACCAGAAAGATTAAATTGGAACGAAATTATAATCTCCGTGCCATTTTCAAAACAACCCCACAAAAGTAACGATATCCTGCAGTTGGTTAAATGACAATGGTTGTAAGAAAAATGTAAAAGAAAATGCGCTTATCTGTTTATTTTGACCTGTTTTATTTAATTAAAAAAAAATTGGCTATAACTGGAAGAGAGCGTTATGTTTTGGGGGTTGTTTAAAAAATAGAATGGAAATAAAGTTAGTTCCGTTTTAATTGTGTTTAATTGCGGCAAGCGCTAACAAAATCGAAAAATCACTGTTTACATTCGAAATGTTAACTTTTATAGGTTTACAGGTTTGCTGACAAGGCTGGGGGTGTTTAATACAATTATTTTACTAAATTGATTTTTTTCATTTAAAAATAAAATTATTTATTTTTTAATAAAGTTTTATTTTAAAATATTTGTTTTTGTTTATTTATATAAAATTACGATAGTTGAATTGTATTCTTTCAATTATATTGGCAAGTAAAATATAAAAGATTAAAACGGAACGAAATTGAAATTTCCATTACATTTTCAATACAATCCCAAAACATAAAGCTTTGCTCGCCAATGAATTGTTTTGATAATATACGTAAAGTGAAATAAATCGAATATAAAATTAAATGAAAATATATTAAATAATTAAATGTTAAATAGATTTTGTAAATAGTACAGTTGAAATGATTAGAATATTTCCAATATGTAATAAGGTCGAGGTAATTAGTTAAAGAGATTTAATATAATGTGATATGCAAATGAGCATAAGTCATTCGATATGGGGGTGGTTTGTAGAATAGTATATAAAGAAATTAGGCCTAGATTCTTATGTCTCCTATAACAGAAACATCCTAAAATGGGTTCTAATGTTTCTCTAGCAGGAGAGATCTACCCTCTTACCTCCTTTATATTTCGTTGATGATGGAGAGCTGTACACACAGACAGAAACACACGAACCCTATTACTTTATAAAAATATAGATATACACACATATATATATATATATACACACATATATATATATACACACATATATATATATACACACATATATATATATACACACATATATATATATGCACACATATATATATATACACACATATATATATATATACACACATATATATATATATATATATACACACATATATATATATATATACACGAATTTCGAGTTTTCGGAATCTATGTATTAAACACTCATTCTTGGCTCGTTTTTGACACCGAATTATGTTTTTTAAGCTCCTTACATCAGATGGCTTCCTGCCTTGTCTGAAGCAATTTTCATAAAAAAAATGAACTTTTCCTTTCACCTCTGCCTGGCTAGCCCGAAGGTGTTAGCGTGCAGCTCTGAAGATGTGGATGACAACCAAAAAGGAGTACCTTACAATGCTCTCTAGCCTAAAAAAGATTGGTCGTTGGTAGCGGTGGAATCGTAAGTGGTTATTTATTTGTTTCCCACGAAACAAAATGTGACACAAGGTCAGTTTAATGTGGGAGATAACCAGCTCCCCTTAGAAGGAGCATTCTGCAAAAATAAAATTGCCTTAATATAGAAGGATTTCCCCCTCCATTGACTGAGGACAATTAAATTGAGTGCAGCATCTGTGCAGACACCACACTTCAGTGACCCGCCCAGTACAAGTACCAGGTGTCATCTCATGCAACTTCGTGTAGGCTACTATAGTTTCAGGTGTGATGCCTACTACACCAAACTGAATACTGCACTGGAAACATCAATAATTCCCTCCACTCTTTATCTGTGCCTAAACCTAAACGTAGATTCCATAAAGCTTATTTCTTAGAAGTGCACGCCTGTGGAACTGTCTTCCGTTTTCCTGCTATCCAGCTGACCACAATCTGATTGTCTTCAAGTCCAACGTAAACAAGTTATTGATGAGCCGTTCCACTTAAGTTAACAAATTTACCGAATTTCCATTATTAACGATTACTATATTGTCCAATTGAATACTGTACACTCTTAACCCTTATCCTCGAGTGGTCTCTGGGCCTTGATAAGTGGTGATTCCTATGGTAAAAAAAAAAAAAAGTATACGAACAGAAATAGGTGATGTATTGTATATTCACGTAAGGATAAAAACTTAAAACATATTTTATTAAAATAAATTTTTACTAATATTATTTGGACTCTACGGACTTCTGTTCTCATCTTGAGTGTGATTTTCACAACGTTTCGATTAGTGTAACCTCTGATCTTCTTCAGGTTTATCTTGTCAAACTCAGGAATCTTTTCTGTCTAACTTGGGAATCTGTGCGAAATTACAAACAGGACTCTTTTATTTAATTCGGTGGTGTGTGTGTGTGGGGGGGGGGGTTGTTAGCATGCTCTTGTTCCATCAGCCATCACTCGGTAGAAGACCTAAATAATTTGCAATTGTATCTTGTCGCACCCGCACTGAGGATTGAACCTTCAACCTCCAGAAGAGTGTAAACTCAGAAATATAACGTTTTAAAAAATTGATTAGATTTTTATTTCGGAATGAGATTGCATGATGGGCTAAAATTTAATTTCTTAAAATTGCGTGGTTTATCTCTATAGTTTTATCAAAATAATTTGATCCTTGTCTTCTTTTCTCTTTTTTTACTAGGGGTAACTAATTATCAAGGCCCAAAGGTCACTCAAGGACGAGAGTTAATGAGTGTTAGGTGGCAGGTGAGACAACACTAATGGCGGAAAACTGAATAGAATTTGTTTATTTAAGAATTTGTTTACATTGGACTTAAAAACGACCATGTTGCAGTCAGTTGAGAAACAGTCTCACGATATTGTGTTCCATGCACGGGTAGTTCTAGGAAAAAAACTTTGCTCATGGAATTTTTGTTTAGTTTTAGGCACAGATAGAGAGTAAGGGAAATTATTGACAGTTGTTTTAAATAGACGAGTGTTTGTTGTAATCCACGTGATTCACCTCAAATGCCAACTCACAATTATATTGTTTTTCTTGTTCATTCTACTCTGTCTGTCTGCCTGTCTGTTTGTCTTTCTGTTGCTTGCTTAATACCTTTCCATTTCCTCATCCTGTCTTCTCTCTATTTTAAAGTGAAAGTTCTAGTTGAGTCAACCATGTGATACCATCCCCTCCCCTCACCAAGTGTTGGGAAGTGGGGGAAAAAAAGAGAAAAATAAGTTTGACAAAAAAACGGAGAAATGAGTTTATCGGTAGAACAATGAACAGGAATTTGTTCACAAAGGCACAAAAAAGGGATGCTAACGTGGGATTGTTGGTCAAGGTGTGGCAGTGAACGGAACAAAAAGAGTTATTTTATGGGCAATTTTAGGTGTGGCGGTGGCTTTTGCGATAGTTCACAGCAGTCAATAATGGTTGGTGACAGTTTTGAGTTTGTGACGATTGAGGACAGTTAGAGTTAAGGAGAGTTGCAAGTTAAACATAAGAAAACACAGGTCATAGCTCGGAGCAGATGAGGAAGTGAATTGATTAACCAGGGCTCTACATTGCGAGTGAAACAGTCGCATTTGCGAGCGATATTTCAAAGTAGCGACTAGAAATGATGAAACGCTTATCTTTTGGCGATTGTATTTCTTTCACTGACAATCTTCCAAAGCTCACTACTGAGTAAAAAATATCTTTTCAACTTTTTTTTTTTAATAAAACAAAGTTAAATTATTTAAACAATAAAAGTTTAATAGAACAACATACTCCCTTTTTTAACGAAGGCTGTTTAAAAAAATATCTGAAGAAATTGGAATGTTTATACCTTCAAGTATCAACATAAAATTTGTTGTATATTTAGAATTACACTTAAAAAAAAACACAAAATAATCTTTATGGTGTACATACTCGTCACAGAACGAAGATGTCATATTCTAAAAATCATATGGGTTTATCTCGTAACTTTTCTATTTGGCTAGTAAACGAAAATATCTAGCTGTCAAAGGTCAACTAAAGATAAGTTTGTCAGTAGAGCCCTGTTAACCAACAATAAAGAGGTCAACTATGTAGGGAGAGGTCGATAGTGTCACAGAATCTGTTTATGTTTTGGTCCTATTTACCTGCCATCCCAGGAGGGCAGAGTTATACACAACTCGTTTTTAAATATGGGGAAAATCCAGCTCCCCAAAAAGGAGCACTCTGGATAAGAACAAAAATAAAAATTGTCTCAGTCATGAAAGATCCTTCCTCCACCGACGGAGGACAGAAAAGGTGCAGTGTAGTTGTGTTTTGTTGATGGATAGCGGGGTATCAAATTATCGATGAATAAATGTTGGTGTGTAACCAACAGAGTGTATAAAACTTGTACAATGTACAATGTCGATATGTCCATGTCATCGTTTCAGTCCAGTTCAATGGACTGAAACGATGACATGGACATATCGACATGTTATTTTGAGGCGATAAAAAATACTTGTACATGAACGGGGGGGGGGGGCTTCAAACGACGAGAGGAGACAATGTTCCAGTGATGAATAGTTAGACAAATGTTCTTTAGTGAAGAAAAAGAAGAGGAGTATAGCAACAGGCTACATAATAGACAGAGTCTGTAAACATTTAAGAGTTTGATAAACCTTTAACATGGCAGTAACAACCGGGATGAATTCACATACCTGTTTCTTCGAAAGATGACACCAGACAAAAGTATATTTCAGATAACATTTATTCACACACCGCATCAACGCGATGACTTTGATTTCACATTTTGATCTTGACTCAGTCTACTCTCTCTGACTCCCAACTCTTGACTACCTGATACGTGTCTTTTCAAGCTCTCTCCTAAGATCCACGTCATCTTAAGTAACCTCTACGTCAGACTCTAGAGGTCAGGCCTATTTTTTTAATTATCGTTTGTGCCAGTTATGAAAACACATTTGTTTTTTTTATTTATCGAAAATTCCTTCTTGTTTTTGTTTATAGAATCTAGTCAAGTTAAATTCCTAAAACGTCATTAGCCACATTTTTCTTTGAATTGCATTTTTCTCTTTAAAACAAATCTAATTCAATCTAATTCAACTATATGACGATGATGATGACGACGACGACGACGACAATAATAATTTTGTCCAGATAATTTGGTGATGCCCCGAGAGTGCCAATATGCAATATTAGTTTATTTTTATACTTGTAAACCCATGTGCAACCCCTCGGGAGCTGCCAATGTGAGAGATGATGACACAACCAGAGAGAAGATGAAGGTAGAAGAATACCATGGAAACAGTGTTGGAGTCTGCGGTTGTCAAGCGGAGTAACACGTGTTATTACATAACTATAAAGGAAAATTTGAGAAGTCCTGCGCAGATGGGTAGGTTAGCTAGTGAAATATAAAACCAATTTATGTAATGCGTATTAATCCAACTTACATAATAAGCTTACTGGAATAACTCAAAGACAAATTAAGATGCTCATTTTTCCTCTATCAGGTGTAGACATTTCACATGTCAAAAAGTTAATCCCGGAACAAATCAACCTGATTATGTCTTAAATAGCTTAAATCCCATTCTTTTCGAAAATGAATAATTCTCTTGATCGATTAGAATTAGCCTATTTGGTAGACTGCCATCGTTTATTCCGTTTTTATTATACAATTTTTTACCGTTGAGATAATCGATGTATTTGTTTATTTTAAAGGGATGTAGGTCATTCTCGTCAGCTGATGATAGCAAGCTAATTATGTATCCTACTTGTTTAAATATCAATTTCTGCACCTAACGCTCTTCAGTAAAGGAGGTATGAAGTAACCAAAAGATCTCCAAGTGTCAATCGATACATTAATAGCGTTAACCACAATCTGCGCTACAAATCTGAACAGTAGATAGCCAATGGCAAAAAAAAATATATAATAAAATAAAATAGCATAACTACACAGACTAAGGCACAAGATAAAAGAATGTTACACAAAAGTAATAGGTTATACAACAAGCCGAGCACGCAGGATCCTCCTCCATGAATGAACGATTTGGGAGCAATTTTACCCCTATAATGCACTTTAGGGGGAGGGGCAACCAGAGGTATCCCAGAAAATCTATTCCGGCAAAAATTTACTTTCACCATGACTAATGGTTGTGCAATTTTTTTTTTTTAATCCAAGGCCTGGTTATTGAGAATAGTACTAACAATTGAACAGATGAATGATCTGGGGGCAATTTTACCCCTATAATGCCCCTTAGACGGGCAACCACAATTATTCTGGAAAATCTGTTCTGGCAAAAATTTACTTTCACCATGACTAATGGTTGTGCAATTTTTTTTTTTTTTTAATCCAAGGCCTGGTTATTGAGAATAGTACTAACAATTGAACAGATGAATGATCTGGGGGCAATTTTACCCCTATAATGCCTCTTAGACGGACAACCACAGTTATTCTGGAAAATCTGTTCTGGCAAAAATTTACTTTCACCATGACTAATGGTTGTGCAATTTTTTTTTTTTTTTAATCCAAGGCCTGCTTATTGAGAATAGTACTAACAATTGAACAGATGAACGATCTGGGGGCAATTTTACCCCTATAATGCCCTCTAGGGGGGGGGCAACCAGAGTTATTCTGGAAAATCTGTTCCGGCAAAAATTTACTTTCATCATGACTGATGCTTGTGCAAAATTTCAACAAAAAAAAATCAAGGCATGGTTATTGATAAAAGTGCCAACAAATAAACGGACGAATGATTTGGAGGCAATTTTACACCTATAATGCCTCCTATGGGGGGAGGGAGCAACCAAAGTTATTCTGGAAAATCCGTTCTGGGGAAAATTTACTGTCACCATGACTAATGTTTGTGCAAAATGTCAAAAAAATTCAAGTCGTGGTTGTTAAGAAAAGTGAAAACGGACGAATAGGAGTGAATTACTACTATGTCCAATTCCTCCTTTGTCGGGAGGTGGGGGGGGACCAAAAATCTAAATTAACCGAAACAGAATTGCTCCAGTCGAGAAAGTGCAAAATCACTGTCTCGCCAACAATAAAGAAAACTAAAATCCAAATCCAAACTTTATGTAAAAATAAAAAAAAATTAATTAACGCTTTATTGAATACTGAATTTTATAAATTAGATGACAACGCGGCCAGAACCAGAGCAGATGAAAGGAAAGTAATCCATGGTCACAGCGGTGGGGTCGGTGATGTTGTGAGCAGAGTGACACATGTTCTTAACAATTTCAGCAACAGAGGTGATGAGCGTTGTGAGAGACACAGTCACTTTTTTAGGGGAGGGACTGGATTACCATATTCTTTAATATACGCATATATTTTTGCAAACGTAAAAACATAGTTATGGAGGTTGATCTATAGGGTTTTTTTTTACTGGTAGTTTTAACTTACATCATTAGTGTTGTGTCTGCACAAATAATTAACAAGAACACGAAAGTAAAGGTATACAATAACATATTAGGAAAAAAAGTTATATACATATTTACATGTCTTAAGATATACTTCAGTTGGAAACATTCCGGCAGGTGGCGTGTTGCATGTCTTACTGGAGGCAGCATAAGCGTCTTGCCTATTTGACGGTCGTTGCCGGACTCCCCCGGTATTGGTGATTGATACCTTTATATATCTCACTCACCCGCCTATGTTTATTAGTAGGCGTCTCCACAACAATTAGCACGGAAATTAAGTTTTAAACAAAACCCAACAAATAAAAACACTAAAAGGAATCATTTTTGGCATCAGATAATGAGCACACATTTTTCTGATTCCGATATTCTAAAAAGTTCCGATTTTTCTGATTCTCCATTCCAGTTAATCATCTCAACACTGGTACTTCTGCATAATAAGACTGTGCTATTATCAGAATTTTCTGAGCAGTTTGCATAAAACGCTAGAGGTGTCAAACAAAAAGTTTGTGATATTTTGTTTTGTTTTTTTGTTTTTTTTGGGTGGGGGGTGCTGGACAGCTTTTTCAGTGAAAAAATTAAAACAATATTATTTTTGTTGTTACATACAAAATACACTGTTTTTTTTTTTCTTTTAGGATTAAAGGTTCGGCAAATATTTTTACTTCCAAAGAAAGCAGTATCTGTGCTTACACTACTAATTTCATGTTGAGTTTAACCAGTTTTCAAAAGTTTTTCTAAAATTTAAATCAAGAAAAAAAAAACATTTATTGTAAGGTAAGTCTTATAAATAAATGTTTATATTTTGATGGGCGAGGGGCTTTACTCGGTCATAAAATACGCTTAAATATGATATTTTAATTTGTCCAGATTTAGTATATATTATTATAGAGTCGTGATTTCAAAAGTAAAAAAAGTATTTGAGTGTCATCAGCCAGAATCGAAACCGAAAGCAAAACTGTACCATTCAAAGCTGGTGATGTTACCACTGTACCAACGTGACATGCATATGGACTGATTAAAAACAAATTAAGATGAATGTATAAAATGTAAAACGATTTTTTCAATTTTGACCCCCTAAAGACCCATAAAAGAACGGTTCATAAAAATTCCAATCATTTGAGGCCCCTAGCTGCGATTTTTAGTTTCGGAAGAGATAGATTTTGAAAATATGGAGACAGACAGACAGACATATAACCTTTTATATATTAGATTAACAAACAACTGATAGAAAACAAAATTATTTTTTTAAGTTTTTTTTATAAATGTTTGATTTTTTCATTTTCTTGTTTATTTTTGTTCAAATCAATATAAATACTTTTTATATATATATATATATATATATATATATATATATATATATATATATATATATATATATATATATATATATATAAAATTTTCTTAATAATTTTTGTTAAGTTTTGAGACATTGTGTTGAACAAAGATGGCGGCGTAGTTCAGATCAGTAAACAAGATGGCGGCCAAGAATTAAATGCGGTCCGTGACGTAGTAAACGGCAAACTGATTGAATCCAAAATTTGACAATTTTTATAATAATTTTGGGACGTTTTCATTGGTTGTTTTGGTTATAAAAATGATTGGCGAATCCATTCGTCTCATACCCCCATTAGGAGTCAAAAACATTTTACAATTTTTGTATGATTTTTTTGTTTAGAATTTAGGCAAAACAAATATATGTCTAATTTGGCAAATATGATCCCCCATCTGGCATCAATTGAAATGAATGTCTCTCGTCTTTGGGAGGTTTCATGTTTTGACAAGCTCCTAGGCTTGACCTTTACTCCTGATCTGAAATGGAGCACGTACATCAAATCTGTTGCCAAGGTCGCTGGAAAAACAGTAGATCCTTGTACCGCTCCAATAGATATCTCACTGCTAATGAAATTCTCTATTTATAGAAAAGCCAAGTATGTCCAAGGATGGAGTACTGTTGCCACATCTGGGCAGGAACTGCTAGAAGCAGCTTATCTTACCTTGACAGAGTTCAAAATAGACTTTGTAGTTTAGTGGGGGATGCCGTTTTCTCTTGCCTACAACCTCTCCCACAGAAGAGACGTTGCGAGCCTTTCTCTGCTTTATCGTTATTTTCATGGCTAGTGCTCGTCTGAGCTTCAATCTATGAACAACACTCATCTAGCCAAAACCACTATCAATAATTTCCAACACTCTTTATCTGTGCCTAAACCTAAATGTGGATTCCATGAACAAAGCTTCTTTCTTAGAACTGTGGAACTCTCTCCTGATTTCCTGCTTTCCAACTGACTACAATCTGATTGTCTTCAAGTCCAACATAAACAAGTTCTTGTTGAACCATTCCCCTAAGTAATCCAATTTACAAAATTCCCACTACTTATGTTTACTACGCTATAATCACATTGACTAATGTATACCCATTAACCTTATCCTCAAGTGGCCTCCGGGCTTTGATAAGTGGTAATTCCTGTGTAAAAAAAATAAATACTTTTACAGTTTTAACAAAAGAGCTACAATAATATCAGAGCGTCTCCATTTACGCTGAGCATCTACAGAATGCCAACATCAGTATATTACATATGAAAGCGTGCGCTGTGGAATTTCCACAGGTCCCACTAGTATAATATGAAAGGATTTAACGATAATCGATCAATTCAAATTCAAGGTCAGGCTCTAGTTATTAAATTAATCGGAAATGTTGTAATATGATTCTTTTTTATTTCTTAGATAAGACGATTAGCAATTTTACAGCAGACACCATAATTATTCTTCATGCAATTATGATGGGATTAGCTTAGATTGGCAAAAGAATTAAGCTTAAATAAAATAGCAATTAAAAAAAAACAGAAATATTTTAAATAAACTATTGTAATGAACTGGAAAATCCTTTATGGCATGATAAAGGGGTAATATTGAACTTTCTTGCTTTGAGCAATTTCGTTTCAGTTATTCCCCATTTTGTATTGTACTCCTCTTGTCGGAATTTATCCTGCTTCCAGATAAATTCAACGCTAAAGTAACTAGGCTGAACAAAAAAGCATGAAACAAAATAGGGGGAGGGGGTAAAGAATAAAATATAAAGGTCTTGATTTGAAACGAAGAAGAAACTTTATTTACAATAAGTTGAAAATTTTTCCCTTTGCGGGCATTAAACTTAAACGCCAAGGTAACATATGAAAAAAGTAACATGTAATGAAAAAATAACAACACTGCTGGTTCTTATAAAGAAGTTGTGTGTATCCATTAACGAATACAACAAGAATATACAAAATAGTAGTATCTCCTAATCACACTCGCATATGAAATTCATTTTAGGAGCGTACTCACAATTGAAAACCTGTTAGGCACGTGCCTTTTTCTTATTTTTGTTTAAATTTCTTTTAGAATTTTCCTTCCCTCCATGTTGCATGCAAACCGTAGAGACACACATGTATTACAGGAGCAAGACCTCGTCGCTTGTCCGGATAGGAAATTCCATAATTCCTTGTCACGTAAAAGGGTATTTTCTTTAATTTCACTCCTCCTAAAATACGTGCAGAACCATAGTCACGTAAATAGTTTCCAGAAGTCTGTCTCGTCACAGCCGGGTATTAATTTCTTGCCGGGTTTACTTCTTTGAAGGAGGCTCTTCAAAATTCCATTTTCAGCGCCGGGCAATGAACATGTTCACTCTCCACGTCAGCAGAATTTCAAAAGAGGACGAAATACGCGCTGGGCTCATAACGTCACCACAGAGCTAGCATTTCCCTTTTCTCCAAAGTAAAGGGAGTTTCGTACAAACCGAAAATATACGAAACTAAAAATCATAAAGGATACAAAACACAAAAAAATCCTATATAAGAACCAGATAAACAATAATAAATGTAAACAGGGGAATGCACCATTATTGGTACAAAAAAAATTCCAACACTCTTATTGATACAAGAGGCATTCCAAAAGTAATGCTTCCTTTTTTTTTTTTTTTTTTTTATTCCGCTCGAATGGATGAGAGGGGATTGCAAATTGCATTGTTATGATGACTGAACCTAGTCACCAAGTCACTAATGACTTGAAAGCTTCATCTCTGTTGCAGATATTGACAGTGAGCCTCCAAGAAAGATGGGGAATCAAGTTAATAGAGGTACAACGAAACAGAAAGGTAAAGAGTAAGAAATGAAAAATAAAAGCTTAAATGAAAGAAATAGAAACAGTTAGAAAGAGAGAGAATCAGAGAAATAAAGAGAGAGAGAGAGCGTAAGATATAGAGAAACAGACTAGAGAGAGAGAGAGAGCAAGAAACAGAAAAGGCTTGGAAAAAAAACAGAAACAGCTAGAAAGAAAGAATCAGAGAGAGAGACAGAGAGAGAGAGAGAGAGACAGAGAAAATCAGAGAGAGGGAGAGAGAGAAACAAACTAGAGAGAGTGCAAGAAAGAAACAGGAAAAGCAAAAAGAAAGAGACGGAGAACAAAAGTGATAAAGAGGAAAAAGAAAGGATGGTATGTATAACGAACGCTAGCTCATGAAATAAAGTCGTGTGTAGAGATTGAGGGGGGGGGGGAATAATACAAATCCCAAAATAACAACAGAAAAGGTCTAAGTAACAAGATATTTCCTGTAACTTTAATATAGAAAGTTTTAAAAGATTGCATTTCAAATACTGTAATGTTTGTAAAGTCGATGAAACGATCCAAGAACTAATAAAAACAGGAATGTGAGGGGTTTTTTGTTTGTTTGTTTGTTTTTTGTTTTGTTTTTTTTTTTTTTGTTTTTTTTTTTTGTCGGAAGTAATTCTTGGGTTTCTGAAGTCAGAGAGTAAGTAAAACTGTAAGGTGATTAATGAAAACCGATATCTTCTTTTGTTCAGGAGCACAACTGAACGATGATACTTGACATTTGTTTTCAAATTTTAATTCAAAAACAAAAGATTACTTTCTATTCAACGAACAAACGTTTCAAAATTGCTATAGAATTTCAAAGTGTCACGGATGCTAAATACATGACAACCATTTGGAAATCGATTAATCAGTTATTAGAACATTATTGGTGATTTGCCTTCTGCACATCCCATAAGCAAACTGACTGAAACCTTAGTTTCTTTGTCAACCTCGCTAACTGTGAGGTCATAAATCATTAAATCGTTACTTTGTTTTTGTTCATTCCGTAGCTTCCTTCAGTCCTAACAGACTGGATACCCATTGTAAGAGTGCCTACGCATGGAATTTTTGTGGCAAGAGTTGCGTAATCTCCAACCACACCTCTCCTGAATCGTTGTAAACTCTGCGTTAATCCCGTGGGGTGTTTTTTCACCCAAAATTTGCTTTTAATTCCTAGTTGGTAAATTATTTCTTTTCATCTCTCCCAGTACTCTCCTGACACATGGTATTGCGCAGTTTTCCTTGGAGGTAGACATCGCTTTGTCCTTCTGGGGTGTCCAGTCACCCCAGCTGACTAACGTAGGTATGATTTTATGATTTATATATTTTTGTATTTTTCCAGTGCGAATGAAAATTTATAGATATAAGCACATATTATTTATCAGTAGGCTACTCTGTAATATTTAATATGGCGTTAATGTTTTTGTATTTTCTTTATCATAAGTTTTGATGGGATTATCATTTTATTTATGATTTATTACTCTTTCAGTCTTGTAACTATGAGCTTAGCTAATGTAATATATCTTAATTTTTCCTTAGTTTTATGATTTATTTTATTTTATTATTTTATATTAATATCAAGAAGATACAAGTGATTCAAATTGTTCAACAGGAACTGTAGATATATCCTGAATCAGCAGGATAACTATATTTTACAAAACAAGAACACTATTAACATTTTTTGTATTGGAACTAACCATGTTTCGAACAGGAAACTAATGCAGGGTTAAATATCAATGGCAAGTAGAGGTTCAGGGCGACTAGAAACAACGCTGAGATAAGCAGAGAGCACATCCAACACCTAGAATTCCCAAATAGTCGTCGTTCATCTGGTACTAGCCAGACTCAACATTGCTTAACTTTGGTGATCTGACGAGAACAGATGTGTAAACGTGATTATGCCGTACATTTTTTCATTCTATTTTAAGCTATTTAATCTAGTTTAACCTTAAACATTTATTCCTGTTCATCTTTTGTTGGAATTGGCTTATTTCTCAAGCTTCATGTCACTTTGGCTTATACTTAGTTTGATCCTTGTCAAGATTAATACTAGTTGATGTACTCGTTATCTGACAGAGCCATCCATTATATAACATTTACTCATGGTGTAAATGTTTTGTTTTTGTAGGCGCAAATAAATAGTTTGGAAATGATAAATTGTGTTTAAGCGAGATCTGAGACTTGGATAGACGATTTTAGGTGGGGAGGGGGGAAGCAACACAATTTGCATATGTACATTTGCATTAAACACCGTTGATAAAATAAAAATGGAAAGGGAACTTTCTATTTTTCGTGAGCAGCAAAAAAAAACCTTCAATTTTGGACTTTGTGGGGGCGAGGGTCAATCTATATATATAAGGGCAAAATGGGTGCATGCGTTTATCCAAGAAAGGCTTTTTTCCTCGGCCTTTTCGACAAGATTACATTTACGGAGAACTATCCTTATATTTCCTGGATCGTAATATCTCCGATTTGCGAACGGACAGAATTTTTTTCATTTAGATATACTTGCAGTATATTTATGACTAGTAGAGGTGCCCAGTGTTGCCCGGGTGTCTGGAGATGTAAAAAAAAATAAAATAAAAAAAGTGGTAGTAGGCAGGCAGGCTAGAACCCACGATCATTGGGGTTTTGTTCATATCATGAACAAAATATTGTAAATTTGGGATGCAAATAAAATCTAATATACGAGTTTACTATAAGTTTTTTTTTGTTTTACTTTTTTTTTTTTCTTTTTTTTTTTTAAATTCCAATTGATCATTTTCTAAACTCATTTAGAAATGTTTTATATTTCCGGATTTTCTATAGGTAAAAACCTGCTTTTTAGGTAATTAATTTTGAGTGATTAAACATTTATTACCTGCATGTTTAGTATTATCTTGGCCTTCAGGCCAAGATCATAGGGTAGTGCCTGTTTTTATGCTACACTTCACCTTTTATGTTCTCGGTAAGTGGGGGGGGGGAATCTTTCATGACTGAGACAATTTTTATTTTTCTTCCTATCTCAAAGTGCTCCTTTTTGGGGAGCTGGATTTTCCCCACATTAAAAACTGACCTTGTGTCTAACTCTGCCCTCGTGGGGAGACAAATAAATAGGAGCTAAGCTCCTATTCTCCTTTACTGTTATTTTATTATTATTATTATTATTATTATTTATTTATTTATTTTTATTTTTTTTTTTTTTTGCTAACTAAACAATTCTTTCTTTTTGGGGCGATTAAACACCTATTTTCTGATTCTTTAGAGACTAAACACGTATTTCTTTCTTTTATATTTTATTGTTACCAACTAAACAAATATGTTCAGCTATTTTGCTTTGTTTTGTTTGTTTTTCATGACTAAACATTTATTTTCGGCCTTTTTTTTGTGTTGATTAAACCATTTTCTGCCTTTTAATTTCCAACCTGCTCTTTTTATGTCAGTTAATGTAAAACAAGCCTATTATAATGGGAGTGGAGAGGCGATATATTTCACACATTCAAAAATACATATCACTTTCATAAGATGGAAATTACATCATTAACGCTCACACGTCAAAGCCAATTACTAAGGTTTACATTAATGTTTCTCGACTAATGTGCCTGGGTGCACTAAAAAAGCTTCCCTAGGTGCCTTCTGAAACCGAATAGAACATTTTAATCCTAGTCAAGATAAAAATGTAATTTGTGAGTTATTTCACCCCACCCCCTCTCCATGGTTAAATGTAATACAAGGTCAAGCTTAATATGGGTTGCGGCCATTATATATATATATATATATATATATATATATATATATATATATATATATATATATATATATATATATATATATATATATATATATAACTACTTAATTTACTAACATAAAATTAATATACGAAAATATAAATTTATGCGTAAACTTTAACTAAATAGTTAAAGTTTACGCATAAATGTCATAAACTTCAAAAATGCTCAATACGTAGGTAGAGCTAGTTAGTAAGTTATAAAATATATATGGCGATTAAGCTACACTGAATATTCCGCGTTTCATCCACTCTAGGACTCTTCAGGCTTATAAGCGAATTTTGTGGTTGTTTGTCGTTTTTATATACGCATCTTCTATTGAGATTTTAGTTAGCCAATCAGCTTTCTAGTATCCACCGCGCCCTTCCTATCAGCCAATGAGCATGCACTTATCGGACAAAGGCCTATTTGACCTCTGGTTGACCTGTTCCTTTGTGTGTGCTCTATTTAGCCTGGATATCTAGTTTCTTGATCTGTTTTAAATCTAGGTTAGTTTTGTTTTTTTTAATATATAAATATATATATATATATATATATATATATATATATATGTACATACATATATGCACACACACACATATATATATACATATATATATACATACATATATGTGTGCTCGTTTATGTATATTCATGTTTATTTAATTTAAAACTAACAAAAACAATAGAAAATAAATAAATAAATAAATTAAATAAACATGAATATACATAAATGATCACACACATATGTATGTATATATATATATATGTCTATATATATATATGTGTGCATATATGTATGCACATTATATATATATATATATATATATATATATATATATATATATATATATATATATATTTATATATTAAAAAAAAAAAAACCTAACCTAGATTTAAAACAGATCAAGAAACTAGATATCCAGGCTAAATAGAGCACACACAAAGGAACAGGTCAACCAGAGGTCAAATAGGCCTTTGTCCGATAAGTGCATGCTCATTGACTGATAGGAAGGGCGCGGTGGATACTAGAAAGCTGATTGGCTAACTAAAATCTCAATAGAAGATGTGTATATAAAAACGACAAACAACCACAAAATTCGCCCATTAGCCTGAAGAGTCCTAGAGTGGATGAAACGCGGAATATTCAGTGTAGCTTAATCGCCATATATATTTTATGACTTATTATATATATATATATATATATATATATATATATATATATATATATATATAATAATTAAATACCTACAAACACTAGTGTTTCATCCTTTCAGGAATCATCAGTGCAGGGTCTCACGATTTAGAACTCGGCAACACGAGCCATCTCTGGCTTGATTAGCAGAGACCGTATCCAATCGGCTGCCATTAGCTACGAGAAATATTGTTGAATTTAAACATTTTATTTTTATATGTTTTTAATGTCAGTCACAGTGATCTAATCGTTATACGATGATCTATGCATAAGAGTTAAACTGACCGACTTAATTCAACTGAAAGTGCTCAACGTTAAGGAACCTGTTTCTTATAGGGGCTGACATAATTATTTACTATAATAATTAAATACCTACATACACTAATGTTTTCATCCTTTCGAGAATCTTCAGTGCAGGGTGTCACGATTAACAGATTCGAACCCGGCAATATATATATACAGTGATGATCATATTTATTGGCACGGTAAAATAAAAGTTAAATTTTGTCTAATAAATTCTAAAAAAGGGATTAAATTAAAGAAAATAACAAAGTATATTATGTATTTTTAACTGGCCTTTCCGATGCAGCAATCGGATTTTAGAAAAAATAAATAACAAAGGAACAACAAACATAATTGCAAAAAACCCTTGTTCAAAATTATTGGCACGATTTATTTAATAATCAATTGTATAGCCTTTGGCCTTGATTACCTTCCTCAGTCGCTTTTCATAGTTTACAACCAAGTTGTTGCACTCTTCAGTAGTAATTTTAGCCCACTCTTCCTGACAATAATCCTCCAATTGAATAAGATTCTTAGGCTTCCTTTGCATTACCCTCAATTTTAATGTTCTCCATAAATTTTCAATTGGATTAAGGTCTGGGCTTTGTGATGGCCACTCCAAAACATTAATATGATTGTCCTCAAGCCATTTCTTAGTCAGTTTAGCCGAATGCTTTGGGTCATTATCTTGCATGAACCACCAACGACGACCAAGTGAGAGCTCTTTAGCAGAGTCTTTCAGGTTTTCATCCAATATTTTAACATAATCTTCCTTTTTTATGCTACCTGTGACCTTAACAAGTCGCCCTGGTCTAGAGGCAGCAAAGGATCCCCAAAACATCAAACTGCCTCCACCGTGCTTCACTGTGGGTATGGTGTTCTTAGGCAGGAAAGCTTCGCCAGATTTTCTGTAAATATAAGACACTTTATTATGGCCAAATAACTCTATTTTCGTTTCGTCAGTCCATAGAACACGTTTCCAGAATGCAACATCTTTATCAATATGACGTTTTGCAAAAGCTAGCCTTGCTTTCAGGTGCATAGGTTTCAATAAGGGAGTCTTTCTCGGACGACATGCTTTTAAACCAGCTCTCTTCAAAACTCTACCAACTGTATGTCGAGATACATTCACTCCAGAGGTGCTCTGTTCATCAACAATCTCCCCAACAGAGATCCTTGGGTTTTGTTTTACTTGTCGAACAATTTTCCGTTCATCTCTTGGGGAAAGAATCCTTTTTCTCCCTCTACCCTCTAAACTCATAACGTGGCCTTGCGATTTGAACTTGTTTATTATGGCTCTAACAGTGGATTTGGGAAGGTTTAGCTTCTTTGAAATCTTATCATAGCCCTCCCCATTGGTATGGCATGCTACAACAAGCTTCCTGACGTCTTCGCTGTGTTCCTTAGTTTTAACCATGGCGATTGAAAATTATAATTTAGTCACTTATAATAGCTTAAATAAATCGCTATCTAAAAATTATCTGAAAAAAATTATTCACTGAATTAGCGTTAAACAAGCATAATATGGCTATAAAAAAGTTCAGAAAGCACGTAAACCGGAAATTGATTGAATAATTTTGAACAAGGGTTTTTTGCAATTATGTTTGTTGTTCCTTTGTTATTTATTTTTTCTAAAATCCGATTGCTGCATCGGAAAGGCCAGTTAAAAATACATAATATACTTTGTTATTTTCTTAATTTAATCCCTTTTTTAGAATTTATTAGACAAAATTTAACTTTTATTTTACCGTGCCAATAAATATGATCATCACTGTATATATATATATATATATATATATATATATATATATATATATATATATATATATATATATATAGAGAGAGAGAGAGAGAGAGAGAGAGAGATGGGGAGAGAGAGAGAGAGAGAGATAGATAGATATACTACACACAATGCTTCAAGCAAACTATGTAAATCACATAAATAATACAGATTGTATCCCAAATACCTAAAAGCGATCGAAGACATTGACTGCGATGCTGAAAATTGGATATAGAATTTAGATGACTGAAGTTGTGGGCTTAGAAAGTTTTAATTTTAAGAGCATAATTAATGATTAATAAGATCATGCATGGCCAGTAATAAAGTACCTACAAAAATAGCCTAAATCGGACATGTCGGCATTTCCTGTAGGAGTGATTCAGGCAACCAGCAATAAACCGATCCTAACTCTCATAAAAAGAGAAAATGCCTAGGATGGCGTTATGAGCCAGAAGAGATTTTACATTAATATTCTAGCCATCACAGCTCAAATCAGTCATATTCAGGTGGGCTTGGAATGCAGAGCCGTATATCTAGAGTAAATAGTTTAACCTTGTTTAACTTTACTTAACCAAACTTCATGTCACACTGATCTGAACTTAGTTCGACCCTTGCCAAAATTGACACTAGCTGATGTACTAGATTGGACCCATCAGCAATTCCAATAGCAGTGTCTCAGACGACAAGCAACAAACCAATCCTCACTTCCATAAGAGGAGGTAATGCCTGGGATGATGTCATTCTGAGACAGAACAGATTCTACATTATTATCCTAGTCAGATGATCGGATGAAATGCAACTCTGCTTACATTGAGAAGCATTCAGTTTTATATAATTGTGGCCTTAAGCACAGATCAACTATGACAGATCAACTATGACTAGTCAACACTATTATGCAAATTCTACCGTGCTAGAAAATTAGTCACCTGGAGATTTTTTCTTTTTGAGTTTTGTTATTAGTATTAGTAAGTAGAGTTAAATTTCTATTTAACATTGAGTTAATTTGCAAACTGTTTTGATTTCATTTTGAGTAAATCTGAAGAGCTTTTTTTTTTTTTGAGTTTTGTATGAACATAGGGGGTATTGTAGACTTTTGAAGGTGCGTTCAATGTATTTGAATTCCTCATCTAGATGTTTGTTGCTACATATTCTTAGAACTCTGAAATAAAATCAGATTACAATGCCTGTTTTTACTATATTGTTGCGGTGCAAATAAAAATGTATAGAATCGTTTTTATTAGCTTGCGGTGAGCTTAAGTTATTATTGTTAGTTTAATGTCAATAAAAGATATAGAATTATTGTCTTGTATTTCAAAAGTATATTTAATTTTGTTCAGTTTATTAGCAATGTTTTCTATTTTAGAGAATTTAGGAAGGGAAACAAGATGTTTATGTATCTAAAGTAAGACGTACCTTTAGGTAGTTTGTATTTGAGGGGTCCAGTTTCCATAAATTCTAAATATGTAAACAATATACCTCTCGAATACAGACTAACTAAAGGTACATCTTACGTTAGATACATAGACAACATTTTTTTTTTTTTTTTTTTTTTTTTTTATTCAATTTCATCTTTATTTCCCCCCCTCCCGCATTGCTTGGTTGTAAAATATACTTATTAAAGTCAGTGAGCTGAGAGAGGGAGGGTAGCATAGGTGGAGGCTCGGTCAAACTCAGCTCTCAACTGCTCAAAACTGGCAAAAACCACATCTTATAGTAAGGTAATGGGTGAGGACAGACGAGGTTTTGGGTTTCATTTAGCTAATCTATCTTCATAGTGTAAAAATTGAATTTCCCTGATTAGCTAAATTGGTCAAATCACCCGTATATATTAATTAACTTTCCATCAGAAGTTTCTCACACAGCCAACTCTGAAATCTAAACCTCGGGTTCATATCCAAGGCAAAACAATTGTGCCTACTATTCTACACCATGCAATGGTTTCCTTCACAAAACAATATTATTTTTAAATATTATTATCAACCCCTAATTCACTCATCAATGATTAACTTTATTTTCTAATCATCAATGATTAACTTTATTTTCTAATTTATTTACTACATCATATTTTTTCATCTATGTCTGTTTTTTTTTCTGTTTTTTTTTTTTTCACTCAGCATAAGTTATTTTTCCTTCTTTTAGTTTGCGTCTCCAACTAAACGAATTGAATCAGCAAGACAACCGGAAGGTGGGGGGGGTCCCGGGGATTGTTCATATAATAAACAACTCTAATTATAACTATCTAACTACTATCTAACTAACTATAATTCAGCTCTAATTTAACCGTTACTGATGTAATTTTTTTACCATCACCCTTGCATTATATTAAAGATACATATTATTTACATTTCTTCTGAACACTAAAAAAACCCTTCAGCTAAACAAATTCATAAATAATATATCGAAATATTACTACATTTACTCTCTTCCATACATAAATTCATTACTAATAATATTTGCTTCGATCATCAATGATTAACTTTATTTTCTAATTTATTTACTACATCATATTTTTTCATCTATGTCTGTTTTTTTTTCTTTTTTTCTCTCATTTAAATTTAAGAAAAAAATATTGTAAACCTTTATTCCACTTCAAATAATATACTTAACCTTTTTTGCCACCCATTTGTGTAGTAGTAATTCTTCTAATGCACTCATCTCTAAAAGACAGAAAGTCTGTTCTGTTTGCTGTCAATACACAGGGAGAAGAAGAAGAAGAAGAAGAAGAAGAAGAAGAAGAAGAAGAAGAAGAAGAAGGCATGATTGGTTTTATGAGAAAGAGGGTGAGACTAACCGCGAGAATTCCCGAGATTTAAGAGGAATAAAAGACCGAACTCGGACGGATAGACGACTGGACTGTACTTTTGCTCAAGCAGAGAAAACGGTGAGAGAAGATGAAAGTTCCTCCCTAAAGAAACTTCCGGCTCAAAGTGAGAAAGAAAGTGAGGCTGAAGGATCCAGCAGTTTTCAATTTGTCATTTAAAAGGAAATCTTTCTACATGGCATCAATTTTATCTTGCATTCAAATTGTTGTGTAAGTACAATACTATATATATATATATATATATATATATATATATATATATATATATATTACTTGAACATCACCTGTCAAAACACATTATCTTCCCTCATTGTACTTTTTCTTCGTCGAGTCACAATAACAAAATAACTTTTTCGTTTTTTAACAGTTTAACAACACACGTAAACATTTGTTTTAACAACACACCCTACAAATAATAATAAAAAAGCAAATGAATACAAATACAATTTCGCCTTTAACCCTAGAATAATCAAAGAAAAAGATTTAATAAAAGTAGAGACTGGGATTTATGGAACGCAAAGCTAAACTTAACCATACATACTATGGCAACAGAACAATAAACGCATTCATCAAATTTTGATTACAATAAATTCACCTCATAAATTCACGTTCTTATTAAAGAGAAAGCCAAAAAAAAAAGTCGGAACTTTAGACAATTCTCAACACAAATTTTGCATAACTGTTTTTTTTCTTCTCCACTTGCACGTAGCACTCTTTCGAAAATAGATAAATAATAAAAAATAAGAGCGTTACTTGTTATCGTATCAAAAGAAGGAAAAATCCTGCTCACGTGATTACGTGTCTTTTTAAAAACATTTACATAACCTTTTTATTTTTATTTATATATCTGTTTAAGCTTTTTATTGTCAGTGTACTAGAAGGAATTTAGTTGATTACAGCCCTTTCTGCGTGTTCTTTACATTACAGTAGTACAACCTGAATTCGACGGTGCAATACTATACCGTTCAATGCTGTAAAACTGAAACGAAGCTGTTCTGCTTGAAAAGGGCGCCATTTTCTTCTTATTCATATTTATATCGATTCTTTGCTTTCAAAAACTAAAGTAATTACGTGTTTAATTTTTTAATATCCCATTTTGCTGTTTCGGATTATTTTACTAAAGTAAGTAAAGCTTCATTATTTTTCAAAACTGTTTTTGTTTCTTTGTTTTTCGATATTTCGTCGGTATTATCTAGTAAGAGTGTTACATGATAAGGGCTGTCCCCTTTTCATGTAAGTATAAAAATAGAGAGATTTAGTTAAAATGAAAATAAAATGAGAGAAAGCAGGAATCGAACCCTGGATATAAGTTATAAAGAACAATAGGTTTAAATGGAATGTCCAGTAAATTGTTGATTCTTATGAAATAAATAATAAATAAACTATCATTGTTAGAAAGAATGTGGATAATAAAATATGGGTTAAATGAATTAGATATGTAGGTTGAATTCCTTTGTGAAAACAACAAAGAAAAAATGGGAAATCAGAATGTTCGGAAACGTGTAGGTCGCGCATGTTGATGGCACATGAATTGTGGTCACGTTGGCCGGACATGCATGGATTTCTCAATATAGGAAGTGAGAGTTAGTTAGTTAGTTAGTTAGTTAGTTAGTTAGTGAGAAACTCAGGGAGAGTCTGAGGATTCGAACATCTAGAAGCGAGATGGTCACTTTGAAACTTAATATGTGAAGCTTTGAATTCTTGATGATGAAAACCACGGCCGGTCGTGAGAAGAAATAAAACCATCAGGTGTTTTTGTAAACGTCGTCTTTGTGTTGTGATTCCAGCAAAAGGTAAAGTGAATTGTTATTATATGTCTATATGTCTGTGTTATAAAATGTCATGACATACACATCTCATATCTACAATGTGAACTCTACATCTCATATCTACACTAAGACTGTCTGAACACTATCTCATCACTCCAAGAGCTTCTTCTTCTTCAACACATCTAAGTAATGAACTTTTAATATATAGGAATCGTCATAAAACGAACAATCTACAATGAGCAGAAAAGCCAACAAACGACTACCCGAAAAAATAAATATACAAGAAATAAATGTTACCATAGTCAATAAAAGTTCAGTTCATGTTTTTTTGGGGTTTGCAATAGTTTTTAATGCTCTTTACTTGAAATAATTTCAGCGAACCGAAATTAAAACGAAATTTGAGGTGATAACTACTTAAATTAATTTTTATATAAACTACGTATGCCATAATCGAATATTCCTCAAGCACAAAATAACGGAAAACATTAAAATATGTTTATAAATATTCCTTACGTTGACGGAACTCTCTTAAATTGTTAACACAGAATGCTCAGGTGCCCCTCCTTCAAATTGAAAATGGGGCTCTCCATTTCAAAGTCGCTGCTATTTTGATTTTTTTGTTAAACCAGTTCGTGAATCAAAAAAAAAATTTTTACAAACTACTTGAAAATACAAACCATTTTCTGTAGGCTGTTCGTTGACTGTCATGGCTCTTGTGGGTTATGACGTTGTTTGGCTGTGGAATTTATTATATATATATATATATATATATATATATATATATATATATATATATACTAGCAGAAGTACCCGTCGTTGACTGGGTTCAAAAACAGCCTACAGAAAATGGACTGTGATTGATGAAAGTATGGTAGGTTATGAAAAGGGGGGGGTTGTAAAGAGATAGGTTTTGATACTCAAAAATTTTACCCTAAGCAAAATATGATGAAAGTGAAGATAATTTTCGCGCAAATATATTCTTTTATATCAACTTTGTTTCCATTCGTAGCCAAGAGTGACCAACAAAATGATGTTTCCTTACAAAGAGAAAATGTTATATATATATAATAATAATATAAATATACAAGAAATAAAAGTTACCATAATGTAGAAAAGTTCATTGATTTGTATTTTTAAGTAGTTTGTAAAAAAAATCATTAACGAAAAAGTCAACTGGGCAGCAGTGTTACATAGTAGCGATTAACCTTAGAGTAAGTACAGTCGAAGTGACACGAAGTTTGAGTCTTTAAACACAATTTAATAGGCCGGTAATAATGAATACTCAGACGACTTTAGTAATTTTCTTCTTTTTTTTTTACCTTAAAGTTTTCTAAACAAAACTACACAAACAATTTCAGTTCTTAGATTAAGGGTGGGACACGTTCGTCAAAGTATTTTTTCCCAATTTCCTTTTTGAATTTATAAATCACATTCAAATTTTCATTCATAAAATACGTGCTATTCCTTAACGAAAATTCAATATCAGTTGCAAATAAATAAATAGAAATATCTCCTATTTTGATCACCTAAATAATTTTTTACAGTATTTACATTCCAGTTTCTTACTTTATTCAAAATATTGCTAAGTAAAATCAGCCTTAACCTGAACCAAACCTGTGATCGTGTCAAGTGGAGACTAAAATACATCATTGCTGGGGATTAGCATGAAATGAAAGTAATATTAATGTATATGAAAACAATGTCGACCTTGAATTTCAGACCATTTTTCAACTGTGTAGGTTTTAGCGTCCCAAAATGCACTTTTTAATTTGATATCGTTATTTCCATGGCAGGTGCTCGTCTGAACTCCAATCTCTGGCCCCCCCCCCTCGCCAATCTTTCACGAAAAACACCCATCTAGCTGAATCCACTGTGAAAAATTTCCCCCACTCTATATCTGTGTCTAAATCAAAACGCGGATTCCATGAACAAAGCTTCTTTCTTAGAACTGCACGCCTGTGGAACTCTGTTCCGTCTGCCTGCTTCCCACCGGACTACAACTTGGATGTCTTCAAGTCCAATGTTAACAAATTCCTAATGAACCGCCCCCTTAAGTAAACACTTCATCAAATCTCCACACTAACGTAATGTACTTGCAATAACCCTTATCCCTGAGTGGCTTCCGGGCCTTGATAAGTGGTGATCACTGTGTGTAAAAAAAAAAAAAAAATAATAATAATAATATACTGTTACTTTTTTTTTTTTCTTATCACTATTATCATTGGTAATAATTTTACTGCATTGAGACAGAACCTCCAGAAGTAGTCACAGGCAAATGTAATCCTGTCACAAATGAAAGAACCAGTAACTGTCAAAGCCGAAGGATTTTCACATGTAAACCAACTTTTGCTGACTAAGATTTATGTAAACTAACGGAAAAAGCCGAATACAAATGAACGACTGCCAGGGAAGGGGTGTGTACCTCGCCACCAAAGCTAACAGAGTTTAGGCTATTATTGATTGACTGAAGTATGTCTTTGGTTCTTTGCCGCTCTAGGTGGCCCACCCTCCCAAGTTTTGCCTTCTCCCTTTGAGAAAGGGGTTAGTTTAAAAGGAAGTGCGATTAATTTATTTTCACTTTAATGAATTGCCTTAACTTGTACTCTGTCTGCTTATTTTCATAAAATTAATTTATGAGTTAATCACTTTACAGTTTAACTTGACTTTTCTTCACGCCTTCGGATTGGATAAGAGCTTCAGCATCTTCTGACTGTTTATATAAATCAAAAGTCAAAAATTATAAGTCAGAAAAAGACTAACAAAAAGCCAATTTTGTCTGGTTCAAATGCTAGACGAATACCCAATTTTACATGCGATAGTGTACGCAAATGCACATATTTGCCGACTCATTCTATATGTTTGCCTTTTAATATTTGCATATGATTATTTATTACGTGCATAAGTAAAATTATTAAATTAATATACATGGTTGCTGTTTCTTCTCTTCAAAAGCTGCCGATCCTAATTAAACTTTCTGCACATCTATTTTTCTATTGTTTTGCATATCGTATACGGCATAATCACGTCGACACACCAGTTCCCATTAGATCACCGAAGTTGAACAATATTGAGCCTGGTCAGTACTAAAATGGGTGACCATTTGGGAATTTCAGGTGCTGTATGTGCTCTCCGCTTATCTCTGCATTGTTTTCAGTCGTTTAGTACTTCCCCTTGCTACTGGACTCAAGCAGTACCGATTCAGGAGAAGTGTAGTTAGTGATTACGCAACCCTTGCCTTATACTTACACACGTAGCTACCCTTGCAGGAGATATTCATTGTCTTTCAAGACTGGACGGAGGCTTCCACTTTGCCACTTTGCATATCATTCTTTATGTAAAATTATTCAATTAATATACACTATGGCTGTTCCCTTACAATTAAACATTTAGTGTTTTTTATTCAAGTATAATCGCTGTTTTCTCTTGTGCAAGAACTGAAGTTTCAGGGGAACAAAATCCCAAGAAAACTTAAGGTACTTATGCAGAATTTTTTTTTACTTGGCCTTTAGGCCAAGATCAAAGCGTAGCATCATTTTACCCATCTTGGAGAGAAAGAAATACAAACTAACCCCCATCCCTTACCCACAAAATTTTCTTTTCTCCATTCACCCCCATCTAGAGCGCATCCCCACCTAGAGACTGACCTCCTTCTACAAACCTAGTGGAACGGGCAGTCTATCAACTAGACGGGGTTGGGAGGGTCCTACTAATCACCTTTTGTTTTTTTTTTCTTCCCCCCCCCCCGTCCCGCCCTCGACACAAATGAATTATTGTACCATTTTATTGTTATCTTTTTTGTTTTTACACGTCAATAAAAAATGTTTTAAAAACTGGGAGAAGATACTAGCTGGGAGAAACTTTTGATTTTGTTTAGTTCTGGAGTGACAAGGATGACCAACGACCCCCACAATCCCTCCTTTTGAGTTGGCCATGTGCCTAAGTTTTTTGTTCATCGTTGATTTTTACTGTATTTTTAACATGAATAAAAGATTTAATACCTCAAAGTGTAGTATCTGTTCTCCAGATGCTGCACTTCCATTTCTTGTTCTCTTTCGGTGGAGGAGCAGTCATTTACGACTCAGACAATTTTTATTTTTTACCTTTTCTCCACGTTAAAAAACGACCCTGGTGTCTAACTCTGTCCCATGGGGAGGCATTGTAAATAGGTACTTATGCAGAATAAGGACCATGCTATCATCTGAATTTTCCGGGCAATTTATGTAAAACGTTGAAAGGTGCTGAACAAAAGTTTCATGATTTTTTTTTTTCATCGCAAACGCTGACTAATTTTTTCAATGAGTTATTACAGTTAAAAAAATATTACTATTATAATAAAAAGGATTCAATGAAAAATGAATTTTAAAACAATGAAAATATTCTTCTTTTTGTTATGAAGAAAATACAATGAATAATTATTAAAACAATTCTTATGAAACTTAAAAAAAAATTAAAATCCAAATCAAGAAAAAGAAAACACTCATTGTAAGATAAGTTTCATGAATAAATATTTATTTCTTGAATGATAAACAAACTGATAGCAAATAAAATAATTTTTTTTATTTTTTTTATCTGTTTTCTTTTTATGATTCTTTCTTGTTCAAGTCAAGATAAATATTTTGTTTTATAATAAACCAATGATATTTAAGAAAACATTTATTTACTGACATTAACTGTTGCAATTTCATTGGCTTAGTATATTGACACTTCGGCGTTTTATGTAAACTTCCTGGAAAATTCTGACGATAGCATGGTCCTTATTCTGCATAAACACCAAAATTAGTATTCATAAACATGCCAGCATAAGTATGCCAGCATAAGTATGCCAGTCGCTGGCAAAAATCGTTGGGAGTTCTAGGATCTCCTTTTGAACACAATGATGCACTCAAAATTACATAAGTGTTAAAGTTTTATTCCGAGTTAAGATTATTACTGACACACCGTTTTCCTTTTAAAACCAGATGTTTTTCTGTCTTTTTCACCGGAGAAATCTAGTGTGATTTTCAACTGATAACATTGCCAAATTATACTTTTTTTGTTTCATTTTAGCAATCGAAATATCTAAATAAGAAAATGTCATTATTTTAATCAAATAAAATAAATACAATATAATTAGAATCACAAGCAAACTTAAGCCTGGCTAGTACTAGATGGGTGACCATTTGGTAAGGCAAGGTGCTGTATGTACCGCAAGGTAAAATACCAGGTTGAGAAACTGGCGCGGTCTATCCTTCTCTTGAGGGTAGACAGGACTCTCTTAAGCCATGGTAGGCACCCCATCTAGTGACGGCATCACGATAAAAAAATACCCTTGATAGCCCTGGCGAAGCATCAAGTATTCAGCTACCGACAAGATTTGAACTACACTACAAACTCGCGTAGTGAGTTCAATCTCGGCTAGGACCACACTTGAGTGAGAGACTTGAGAGAATTACAAATTGAAAATATGACCCTTTCCCTGACCATAACCAACAGGGAGGGGGGGGGGACAGCGGCTAAGTGGTGAACGACTGTGTGTGTGTGTGTGTTATGTTCGAATCCAATTCTTTCCACAGAAATGTTTCACTTAGGTGTTGGCAACCTTCATGTGGTTCCTCCCATAAGTATTCTGTGTTTTTCTAGAAAGAATTCTTACTAGAAAGATATCAGGGAAACGAATGCCAATAATAGTCATCTGATTCATATGAAATCGATGAATGATACTCACCAGCAGTAATCATCACCAACACTTCCGATATGCTTTTTGTTTTTGTTTTCAAATCAGTAATTAACATTGATAACATTTTAAAAGATTAAAAAAAAAAAAATCAAGTGATTTTTTTTTTCATGAATGAATAAGACGAAAAGCAAAAACAAACAAGTATGTTTGTTGCGGAGTGCATTTCATTTTAGTGTTGGGACGATTAATCAGAATTTTAAAAAATCGAAACTTTCGGTGGTACCAGAATCGGAAAAATTTGTGTCTATTTTCCGATATCAAAAACGATTCTTTTAATTATCTTCTTTTTATTTGATTTTGTTTAAAACAAAATATCCCACTGCTTGTGGTAATAATGAAATAACAAATATTTATTGATTTTAAACGACCAGTAAAACTAAAAATGTGTGTTTTACGTTTAAGAAAATATACGCTCATTGATCATGTACTTTCCATGGTAATCGGGTGAAAAAATAGCAACTTTATTGCTAAATATTTAGAGATTTATAAAGAATCAGAATCGGTAATTGTATCAGAATCAGAAAAAAATATTGAAATCGTCCCATCACTAATTTATATATAAACCAAAATTTTAATTTGAACAAGTGATGGGACGATTCAAATATTTTTCCCGATTCCGATACAATTACCAATTCCGATTCTTTATAAATCTCTAAATATTTAACTATAAAAGTATTATTGTGTTCGAATTACTGTAAAAACACCTGCCTATATTTTTTTAAATGTAAAAACACACTCGTGAGGGTGAGATCTAGAGATTTTAGTCTTACTTAAAGTTTAAATCAATAAATATTTATTTTATTATTACTACAAGCAGTGGAAGATGTTTCTTAATCCAAAATCAAATAAAAAAGATAATTTAAGGAATCGGTTTTGGCATTGGAAAATAGGCTCAAATTTTTCCGATTCTGATACCCCCAAAAGTTCTGATTTTTCTGATCCCCAATTCCAATTAATCGTCCCAACACTAATTTTAACCCCTCTCAAAAAACTTATTGGAGGGGGGGGCACTTGAAAATGAAAATTAAGCAATAAAACTTTCTCTACTAATTTGAAAATTTACATTTTTGTAGAGTTGTGAGTAGTGGTCGTCAACTTGACTTTGAGTGCGACCACCCTTTAGTGATATTTTCAGGTTTTGTGCAGCCCGAGATGACTTTTCAATCTCATCAGACTGACAGGTCTTAATATAGACTGGTCATTGTCGATCAGTTTGACTCACATGGATGTTTTCTGAAGCAGAAGTTTGTGCATGCTTGCGTAGATGACTTTTGAGACCAGCAAATGAGAGACAAAGCTTCCCACCGGCAATACAGTTGACAAATCAATTATTTGGGAGTGGTTCTGAACCTATTTCAACATTACAGACCATTCGTTTGAAAACTGAATGCTGAACACAATTTGCTGAACACAATTTGCTGAACACAATTTATCTCAAAAGAGACAATCCTTCCATGAATCGAGCCACGCCATGTCTTCCTCTGATGACCCCTTGGCTCACACTCAGCCAATGGTATGTTGAATTGTTTCAAAACAAACTTAAGTAAATCGAATCTGTCATTATATATATATATATATATATATATATACTAGACTACCCGTGACCCATTGGGTCAGTATGTTATAATAGCTATGGAATTCATGTATGAGCGTGACACTTGTGACGTAAAGAAAATAGTTTTTTTTTGACATAACAGAAACATTTCTATGAAAGCATATTTAAATGAAAAATCACGGACGGACCACTCAAACATGAAAAAAAAATCCTCCCTATTCGTGTAAAGTTACCTATTTTTCTGAATAATCGCTCAAAAATCGAAAATTAAACATGATTTTCCTACAAATCAAACACAGACGAAAGTCATTTAGCAGCAAAAACGCACATGAACCTACTGATGAGAAATATAAGAATGAAAAACCCATATTGGAATCCTTCAACCAAGTTATAGAAACTTAAAATCTAAAAAAAAATAATTAATAAAACCTGAAGCAAAAAAATAAAAGCTAAATAAACAAAATAAAATAAAATAAAACTAATATTGAAACAGATTAGTAAATGTGTCAACAAATTCACCGTTCTCACACAACTATTTTGTATCAAGAAATGTAAACAAAAAATAAAAGAAGGAAGGAAGAAAAAGGGACGGATAGAGAGTAGTAGTAGTAGTAGTAGTAGTAGTAGTAGTCTTGGCTTTACTACAATTGTTCTTATGTTTGTCAACGAGTTAAAGTTGTAAGAAAATAGCGACAGTATAGTTGTAATAAAGAATACTTGCAAAACACCCCCACTCTTCTCATGATAAATAATAATTTCGAAATAATAACGTTAATATTTCAGTGCGCAGGTCAAAATCTGCAAAAGAAGCGATTTGTGTTTATTTTTTTACGTTGTTATGGGTTAATGTTTATGCGCTCATGCGCAACAGGATGGTCGTAAACCGGAAAGTGGGTTACATCACTTGCTACAAGGTCATTTGAGTTTTATAATTATATATATATATATATATATATATATATATATATATATATGAAAGTGAAATTGTCTGTCTGTCTGTATGTGTGTGTGTGTGTGTGGGTACATTTCCCTACCAAACCACTCTGTCTGTAGATTGAAATTTGACAATTTTTCAATATTTGTTGTTCGAAGGGTCAAGCTTCAAAATGATACCGATCTTGCAAAAATCCATCGCCTCTGTCAAAAGTTTTTGCAAGACATACAAACATGCATTCATATATACATTTAAACAGACAGGTGAGATTTACATACATACATACACACATTTTCGCTTTTATATATATAGATGAGTTACTTCATGAACAAGAAAAACCCATGTCCAGGATGTTCAATTTATGTTGTATCTATATTATCAAAACACTTATTAGCAAGGACCTGTTGTTGCTGTTGTAGTAGTAGTAGTAGTAGTAGTAGTAGTAGTAGTAGTAGTATAGCATTCACCCCAAGTGGGCTGAACTGGCTTCCTCCTTTGGAGGAAGTGTGGAGCTATTATTAAATTCACAGGAAGTCCATAATTGTCTGTAATATTTGGTTCATTTCTTTGGTTCAGTATCTTCAGACAGCTGGATCTGCCCTAACAGATATACCATCTGGGCCAAAATAGACCTGGGAACAATGGTAACTAAAGGGCAACTTCACAGTCGCCATAGCCTCCAAATGGGTCCTCACCACTGAATGTCTATTTAAAGTCATACTCCGGACCTGTGGCATAGTGGATAAGATACTTGGTTAAATTCAGTTGTAAGTTACATTCTTCTGGAGATTGAAGGTTCAATCCTCAGTGCAGGTGACAAAATACAACTGCAAATTACTTAGGACTTCTACTCAGTCATGGCTGATGGAACATGAGCAGACTTCACCCGTGGATCAAATAAAAAGTTCTGTTTGAAATTCCGTACAGATTCCCCTGAAGCCAACGGAAAGATTTCTGAGTTCGACAGAAAGATTCTCAAGTTTGACAAGATACACCTAAAGAAGGTCAGAGGTTCCATTGACTGAAACGTTGTGAAAACTTCCAAGATGAGAACAGTAGTCCAAAGAATCCAAATACAAATAATCAATTCTCATCTCAAAAATTTGGAAATATACCGCGTTAAATCGCTCCATTTAAGACTCCTTACAACGGAAAGGCTCATTTTATAAGACAACACATTTTTAATTATATGCTTGTCTCCTGCTTCAACCCCATGCATCAATTAAAAAGTGTATGCGGTTAACTTGATAGCCATTTCAACACTTGAAGAATGCGAGAACAGACAAATTGAGCTTTGTCCCATCCTTAAAAAGAAAAGAAAATAGTTGACCATATTCGAAGGTGACATGAAGGCTCCCTTTTCATTAGCAATTGCACAAAGGTGTAGGAGAGGGTGCTACTATTTTCTCAGGATTAGTCCACTTACCCATGATCCTCACCTTAAAATGCTCAGTGTTTAGCAAGGCAGAATAAAGTACCGTTTTTTTGGTATGGCTCAACCCAAGAATTGAATCCTAGTCTCCCAGACTGAATCACTGCTCTAACCATTAAATCAAAAGGAGTGAAAAAGGTTATTAATCAAGAAAGTACAGAAAAAACGGGGGGGGGGGATGTTTTTTTGTTGTTTTTTTTTAATCTAAAAATTGAACCCCAGTCTCTCCAATCATTAACAAACATTTTAACCAGTGTGTCAAACGGACGTTATGATTCATTCAAAAGTTCATTTTTGGAAAATCCTTTCTTAATTGAAGGTTCAAAAATTTCACTTTGCAGCAACTTGATCAAATCAAACCAAAGCTTAGCTTGAAAATTTATTGTTTTTTTTGGTTTGATTTTTTTTTTTTTTTTTTTTTCCTCTGAAATAATTTAATGGTTAATTCATTGACTTAAAAATATAATCCTACTTGCTTTGACTTTTAAGTTGAAACTAAAACATAACTTTAAAATGATTCGATAAAATCACATAACGTTTTTAAGGATCTATCAAATGCTCTACACTTCTGGACTGGTGCATTTATTGCTAGTATCTCTCTCTCTCTCTCTCTCTCTCTCTCTCTCTCTCTCTCTCTCTCTCTCTCTCTCTCTCTCTCTCTCTCTTGGATAGAATAAAAAAAAGAGTTTCTACTCTAATCGGTTCCACCTTGTCAACTAAGCTCCAACCCCTGTCCCATCGCCGCAATGTTACATCCCAGTGCCTGTTTTCCAAGTATTTTAATTAATGAACATTTTCCTTATTTTCAAGGATTTTTCAAGGTGATAATAGAAATAAGGCTTTTTTAAGGTAAAAGTAAAAATTCAAGAATCTTTCAAGTCTGAGCGAAGCCTGTAATCGCTAAACAGCCTTCTAAATATGTCCACTAGTAAAGACATAAATAGATCTTAATTCTCTTCCTGTCATCAAAGTTTTTAAAATCCGACAAAGGGAGACAGCACATGACTGCCGTTTGTTTTGGAGTCGCACGCTATGTAAGATCGTAATATTTCAATCCGCTGTCCTATTTTTTCTAATTTGGCGTTTATATTAGTATATTTTTTATAGATATTTGCTGCATGTAAGTCGGAAAATATTATGCTGTTATTTTTTTAAATTTTTTCTTGATGGCAAGGGGGTTAGTATCTTGCTTGCAGGGTCTGCCTCTCTAAATCAGATCCTATGAAAAAAATACATGCTGCACCTGGAGGTGTTATCTACAATTGATGTACTCTAAAACTTAAGTTGCGGTAGGTGTGATAAGCTGGTAAGAACAGCTGGCGGTCTGAAAACGCCATTGACGGAGGATGAGGAGAAGAGAAAGCGCGGGGGGGGGGGGTCATATCATTCCCAGACAAAACCATGCGGTAGAGCCGCTGAAACATTCTATTTGTAGCTTTTGCTTGTTGTGACAGAAATTCATATGCTGAAAATAAAGTGCGCGCAATTAATCAACCGAACACCAGGAGGCAGTACATCCTTCAATACAATAACAAGAAGAGCATCTGCGTTAACCCTTTAAGCTTGTGGCACACTTACACATAGCAAAATGCGAAGAGCACTGAATTTTTTTTTTTTTTTTTTTATAATTGTCTTTTTCGAAACATCAGTGATTGCACATCAAACCAAACACCGTGTCACATCTTAATTTCATGGTACAGGCGAGTTGGAAGTGGAAGCCTCCATTGTCTCAAAAAACAATGCATAACCTCTGTAAGGGTAGCTGTGCAAGAAATTGCAAGGCAAGTGTTGCGCAATCTCCAACCAATCTCCTGAGTAGGCACTGGTTGAGTCCAGTGGCAAGGAGAAATCTACTAGGACAACTGGAAACAATGCTGAGATAAGCGGAGAGCACACTTAGCCCCTGGAATTCCCAAACGGTCACCCATTTTCATACTAACCAGGCTCAACGTTGCTTAACTTCAGTGATCTAACAGGTGTGTCAACGTGATCATGCCGGACGAGTTACATTTATTAAGTTAAGCTTCAATTGTAGCACAGTGAATATGTTAAAAACAAGGTTAAAACGGTATTTTTCTTTGAAAGGTTAGAGTCGTGAAAAATTCCAAGAGAAATTAACAGAACGAAAATTGATTCTGACTTTTTGAATGTATGATGTCAAAGTGACCCAGACATCATGCCTTAAACCAAACACTGTGTCACAACTTAACTTTTATGGTACGGGGGAGTTACGCTCTAATTAAATAAGTTACATTTATTAAGTTGTGCGTAAAAATAAGATTAAAACAGTATTTTTTCTACATAAAGTTAGAGTAGTAAAAACTTCCAAAAGAAATTAACAGACAACAGTTATGGTTCTGTTATAGAATATAGTGTCAATGGAGTTAGAGAACGAAATATGCGTCTCAGAAAAC
>NW_027633457.1:0-41775 GCF_053919585.1 Euprymna scolopes
TACATCTACCCTAACCCCAACCCGAAGGCATTACTTCAAATACATCTACCCTAACCCGAACCCGAAGGCATCACTTCAAATACATCTACCCTAACCCTAACCCGAAGGCATCACTTCTAATACATCTACCCTAACCCGAACCCATCACTTCAAATACATCTACCCTAACCCCAACCCGAAAGCATCACTTCAAATACATCTACCCTAACCCTAACCCGAAGGCATCACTTCAAATACATCTACCCTAACCCTAACCCGAAGGCATCACTTCAAATGCATCTACCCTCACCTTAACCCGAAGGTTTAAAGAAGTTCAAATACATCTACCCTAACCCTAACCTGAAGCATCACTTCTAATACATCTACCCTAACCCTTACCCATCACTTCAAATACATCTACCCTAACCCGAACCCGAAGGCATCACTTCAAATACATCTACCCTTACCCTAAACCGAAGGCATCACTTCAAATACATCTACCCTAACCCTAACCCGAAGGCATCACTTCAAATACATCTACCCTAACCCTAACCCGAAGGCATCACTTCAAATACATCTACCCTAACCCTAACCCAAAGGCATCACTTCAAATACATCTACCCTAACCCTAACCCGAAGGCATCACTTCAAATACATCTACCCTAACCCTTACCCGAAGGCATCACTTCAAATACATCTACCCTAACCCTAACCCGAAGGCATCACTTCAAATACATCTACCCTAACCCTAACCCGAAGCATCACTTCAAATACATCTACTCTAACCCTAACCCTAAGACATCACTTCAAATACATCTACTCTAACCGAAGGCATCACTTCAAATACATCTACCCTAACCCTAACCCGAAGGAATCACTTCAAATACATCTACCCTAACCCCAACCCAAAGGCATCACTTCAAATACATCTACCCTAACCCTAATCCGAAGGCATCACTTCAAATACATCTTCTCTAACCCAAAGGCATCGCTTCAAATACAGCTACCCTAACCCTAACCCGAAGGCATCACTTCAAATACATCTACCCTGACCCGAAGTCATCACTTCAAATACATCTACCCTAACCCGAAGGCATCACTTCAAATACATCTACCCTAACCCGAAGGCATCACTTCAAATACATCTACCCTAACCCTAACCCAAAGGCATCACTTGAAATACATCTACCCTAACCCTAACCCGAAGGCATCACTTCAAATACATCTACCCTGACCCGAAGGCATCACTTCAAATACATCTACCCTAACCCGAAGGCATCACTTCAAATACATCTACCCTAACCCGAAGGCATCACTTCAAATACATCTACCCTAACCCGAAGGCATCACTTCAAATACATCTACCCTAACCCTAAGGCATCACTTCAAATACATCTACCCTAACCCTAACCCGAAGGCATCACTTCAAATACATCTACCCTAACCCTAACCCGAAGGCATCACTTCAAATACATCTACCCTAACCCTAAGGCATCACTTCAAATACATCTACCCTAACCCTAACCTGAAGGCATTACTTCAAATACATCCACCCTAACCCTAACCCGAAGGCATCACTTCAAATACATCCACCCTAACCCTAAGGCATCACTTCAAATACATCTACCCTAACCCTAACCCGAAGGCATCACTTCAAATACATCTACCCTAACCCTAACCCGAAGGCATCACTTCAAATACATCTACCCTAACCCTAACCCGAAGGCATCACTTCAAATACATCTACCCTAACCCTAACCCGAAGGCATCACTTCAAATACATCTACCCTAACCCTAACCCGAAGGCATCACTTCAAATACATCTACCCTCACCCTAACCCGAAGGCATCACTTCAAATACATCTACCCTAACCCTTACCCGAAGGCATCACTTCAAATACATCTACCCTTACCCTAACCAGAAGGCATCACTTCAAATACATCTACCCTAACCCTAACCCGAAGGCATCACTTCAAATACATCTACCCTTACCCTAACCCGAAGGCATCACTTCAAATACATCTACCCTAACCCTAACCCGAAGCATCACTTCAAATACATCTACTCTAACCCTAACCCTAAGACATCACTTCAAATACATCTACCCTAACCCTAACCCGAAGGCATCACTTCAAATACATATACCCTAACCTTACCCCGAAGGCATCACTTCAAATACATCTACTCTAACCCTAACCCTAAGACATCACTTCAAATACATCTACTCTAACCCGAAGGAATCACTTCAAATACATCTACCCTAACCCTAACCCGAAGGCATCACTTCAAATACATCTACCCTAACCCTAACCCGAAGGCATCACTTCAAATACATCTACCTGCTGCAACTATTCTCGAACAACGTGGAGACTTGAATCCTGCAAACGCAAAGATAAACCATGAATTACTATCCTTACGGGCTTTACCAACTCAGTTTCACAGAAAGCTAAAAATGGCACATTTTTTGCAATTTGGATCTTTTTATTTTAATAAAATTTACGTCCAAGTTTAAAGGCGAACCTGTTGTGATTTCTGTTTGCTTTCTTTCATTCTTCCAAGGGCAAAAACCGAGGTGGAAAAATACCTCACAATAAAAACACTAAAAACTTATCAAGTTAGGTAGAAAAGTAACTTATCTTTCCTTTGATAACATTTATTTGTTATATATTTGTTTTTTTTGACAACTTTTTCAGACCTCTGTGGACCGTAAAACAAACCTGAAACTTTTTAATCATTAAAAATTGTAGCAGAAACAAATCAAACTTTTTCTCTTGTGAATCAATGCCTATCCCCTGTGTGATTCGGCCACCTACTGACCAATCAGGTGTGCGGCGATTGATCCGTTCTCTCCCCGAGAGAACTCTTACAGCTTCCGGTTTGAAGGAATAAACTAGTTCTTACCGAGAGAGATGCTAACCAGATTTGACCTTTCCTTTCTCTCTCTCTCTCTCCCTCTCTCTCTCTCTGCCTCTAACCCGGTATCGACGATTCCCACGGGGAATAACTGTAGTGGTTAACAAACTATTTTATATATGCGGATCAATGCCCTTTGCCAACGTGATTCGGCAAGACCGACCAATCGGTTGGCAGAGTGCATTGGTTTTAGCTGTCCCCTAAAATACTATTTTTAGCCCTTTGGAAACCCAGCTGATTTGGGCAGAGACACCCATCAGCGACCAGAACAGATCTCTCTCACAGCACTCAAAGAGACTGTGGGGGGTTGCAGTTGGGTGTTGCGCCCCCAATTAAACACGTGTTCGTAAACAACAAACTTGTCGCATGCAGTGAGACAGAATAACTATAATAAACAAATAGAGAAAAGTTTAAATAGAAGTTTTATTTCTCGCGTGCACCTGAGAGAATGAAAACGTTATTGCGTGTGTGTGTGTGTGAGGAGAGGAATTTCAGTCCGCGTATGTATGGGTGTCGAACGGTAGAGCTAATGTCTCTTGAAAGAAAAGACTGGAAACGTGTTCACTTTAAAACTCTTACCGGGTTGATGTTGACCGGCGGGACACGTTGTCTCTGCTTCGTTCCGAGGCTGATTCCCAGAAGGAGCGAGAGAAAAAGAGAGGAAGAATTATCCGGGTGTCCCCTTTTATATCTTCCCAGGGCAGATAACCAGGTCGCTTTTTGCGACACCTGCCGGCTGGTTGGTACAGTTATTGCTGGGGAGGAGATAACTGCTACAAAGACTCCCCCCCCCAGATTGAAAAATATTGAAAATATTATTCAGTATGTATAGTTGAAGGGAAGAGTTTTTAATGTGTGTGTTTTAGTAATATATGTAGGTTTTGAAATTTTGTGGAAATGTTACTTTCCGACCAGATCTTGTCTTTTTTTGTTCTGGTGGAGCAGAGTCACATGGAGTATGTGATTCCTCTGTGGTGTCAGAGTCTGTATGAGAGTTGTGTGTCTGTCGGCTTGACTGTGGGTCTTCCACTAGAGCTGGTTTCAGTCTGCCAATGGAAACAGTGTCCGTTTTGCCGTTTTTTGTGATTGTGAAATGTTTTTCTGCCCGACTAACTACTTTGTAAGGTCCTTGGTAGCGTGGTGATAATGGTTTCCTGACAGCATCGTCGCGGACAAATATGTACTCACTGTCAAATAGTGTCTTGGGTATGTGTACTTGTCTCGATACCTGTCGTGTAGGCGTGAAATGTATTTTCGACATCCTTGCCTTTAGGTCCTGTACAAATGTAGTTGTAGGATGTGCATCAACTTTGTTATGAAAATATTGTCCAGGCAAAGATAATGTGGTGCCAAAAACTATTTCAGCCGGCGTGCAACCAAATCCTGCTTTACGATGTTCCTCATCGACAATAGGACCAAAGGTAAATTATCAACCCAGTTGGTTGTGTTTGGTCTCATTGCGAGAGATGCTTTCAAGTGTCTGTGGAATCGCTCGACCAGGCCATTGGAACACGGGTGATATGCTGTCGTCCGTATGTGTTTGGTGCCCAGGAGTAGGTTGAATTCTGCAAAAAGCTTAGACTGGAACTGTGTTCCTCTGTCAGTTGTGATAACTGCGGGTACACCGTATGTGGCTATCCAGTCCTTCAGGATCGTCTTTGCTATTGTGTCTGCTGAGATGTCCTTTAGTGGGATTGCTGTAGACCAACGGGAAAATCGATCGATGATTGTCAGCAAGTAGGAATAATTTTGGCAAAGTGGTAGGGGTCCAACGATGTCTATATGCAGGTGAGAGAACCTGGCATCGGGATTAGTGAAAGTTCCAATTGGGGACTTGATGTGTCGGTAGACCTTGCAACACTGGCAGTTCATGCAGTTGCCAGCCCAAAGTCTGACATCTTTGTTCATTCCAGGCCATACAAATCTGCCGCTGATCATTTTCAGTGTGGCTCTTTTGTTAGGGTGAGAGAGTGAGTGAAAATGATCGAATATGCGTCGCCGCAGTGAAGGTGGGACATACGGTCTGGGTGTGGGTGTTGTTGTATCACAGTAAACCACTTTATCGCTAAAAGGAGTTGGGATAGGAGTGAGTTTCAAAGAAGTGCTTTGAAGAGTTTGTTGCAATGTGGTGTCTGATGCTTGTTCCTGCGCCAGCAAATCATGACTAAGAAAGTCTTGAGTGATGGAGTTTGTGTCTGGCCGAGAAAGTGCATCAGCCACAATGTTTTGGTCACCTTTAATATATTGGATTTCGGTGGAAAACTGTGATATATAGTCCAGGTGACGAGATTCCCTTGGCGAGTACTTGTCCGGACGTGAAGATAAAGCATATGTCAATGGCTTATGGTCCGTGTAGATAACAAATTGTCTACCTTCCAGTACATGTTTAAAATGTTTGACTGCAAGGTAGATTGCTAGGAGTTCCCTAGAAAATGCGCCGTATCTGGATTGTGTTCGGCTGAGCTTGGCGGAGAAGAAAAATATGGGTATCTTAGCGTTATCCATCTCCTGGTGTTGTACTGCGCCTACAGCTGATGAGCTAGCATCTGTTGTTAGGGTCAATGTAGCCTGAACATTGTCAGTGAGATAGTTGAGTTTGGTGCAGTTCGTCAATGCGGATTTGGCTGTGTTGAATGCCTGAAGTGCTTCCGCAGTGAGTGTGAGTGCTTGTTTCTGCCTTTTTCCTTTGTTCTGCAGGATGTTCGTCAAAGGAGACAGGATCGTAGAACAATCTGGGATGAAACGTTGGTAATAATTAACGATTCCTATGAATCGTCGCAGCTGACGGAGTAAGGTAGGAGGTTGGAATTGTTCTATAGCTACTACCTTCTCAGGTAGGGGTGTAATTCCGCCTTCATCGATCTGGTGTCCCAAAAACTGGAGTTGCTTGGCGCCGAATATACACTTATCTGCATTGATCTTAAGACCATTTTGTTGTAATCTCTGCAGAATTTGGTGTAAATGTTGCTCGTGTGATGCTTCATCCTGGCTTGCTATCAGGACGTCATCTATGTAAGCGTATACACAGGGTAGTCCTCTTAGGACGTTGTCAATGAGGCGTTGAAAGGTTTGGGCAGCGTTTCTCAGTCCAAAAGGCATGCGTTTGAACTGGAAGAGTCCAAAAGGTGTTGTTACTGCTGTTTTCGGGATGTCTTCCTCTGCCACTGGGATCTGGTAGAAAGCTTTCATCAGGTCGAGTTTGGAGAAGACTGTTGCACCCTTGAGTCCTAAAGTGAAGTCGTGTATGTGCGGTACGGGATAGCGGTCTGGAACAGTTTGCGCGTTGAGTCGCCGGTAATCGACACATACACGATGAGAGTTCTGGTCTGGTTTAGGAACAAGGTGGAGAGGTGAGGCATACGGGCTTTCCGAAGGCTTGATGATTCCATCCTCGATCATCTGTTGAAATTCCTGCTTGGCATATTTATATTTCTCAGGTAACAGACGTAGAGGGTTTGAGTAAACTGGAGGTCCGGTTGTTTTAATGTGGTGTTGTGTGGTGTGTTTAATTTTGTCGTCAATGTTGAAAGGTTTGGTTATGTCCGGGTATTGATCCAAAACATTAACGTATTTCTTGGTGTGGTGGGTTGCTGCGCAGATTCCTGTTGGGCCGAACTCTGTTAGCATTCCCTTCACTTTAATGTCTGTTATGTCGTCCGTGAGTGTTTGGCTGTGCATGTGGACAGACAGACCGTAGTGTGAAAGGAAGTCAGCTCCTATGATGGCCATCCTGACGTTGGCTTGTACAAATTTCCAGACAAAATTACGACGAAGTCCTAGGTGTAAGGTAAGTTCTTTAGTGCCGTATGTCTGGATTTGTGAGCCGTTTGCTGCTTGTAACTTAAACGTCGATGGAGCTGCTCTTTGTCCAGGTCATGGTGGGATAACGCTTATCTCAGCACCGGTATCCACTAGGAAGGAATAACCACTGTTGCTGTCCTTAATGTAAAACAAGCGACCTCTTTGTCTCCCTCCAGCCGCAATCGTCGCTATTACTGGCTGGGATTGGCATTTCCCTGTAGCCTGTAATTACAGGGGCTGTTGCACTTTCTGGCGTTGTCGCCAAATTTGTAGTGGTAAAAGCAAATACCACCCAGGGGCTGGCTGTAAGGGGACCTCTCTCTACTATGACTCCCACGGTGTCTGCTTCGGGATTGTGGACGACCACTTGGCTCCCGGTGTTGAGTTTGGAAAGTCTTTAGCATGGCTTTCAATTTGGCCATCTCAGCTTTTAACTGCTGCAGCTCACTGTGTTGGTTGCTAGGAGTGGCGAGTGCATTGACTGTTCGTGGGCTGCTGGTCATAGTGAAAGCTGAGGGTGAAGAATGAAAGAATTTTTTTTATTTTTAAAATAAAATTTTTTTTTTAGGTGTAACACGTGTTTTGTGTTTGGAAAATGCGGTTCACAAAACGTAGAGACTATTTACTTGTTCAAAACACTTTTTTTCTTTTTTTTGTCAGTGTATGGAGAAATACGCATGTTTTTTTTGTTTTTTTTGTAATTCACGTGGTCTTACATGAAAAGTGTTTCGAAGAAAAAAAAGGGTAGAGAAATTTGTTTTCTCTTTTTTTTGGGGGGGGGGTGCATTTTTCACAGGGTTTAAAGTTTGAGAAAAAGAAATGGACAAATTGTTTGTTTTGGTTTGTTTTTGTGTCTGTTTTTTTTTTTGTATTTTTCCGACTTCGAGAGAGGAGAAAAAAAAAAGGAAAATACGTTTGTTATGCACACATAGAGAAAAACCGAGAAATGTTTGTTTGTGCTTTTGTTTACGTGTTAATTCCCTCGTGGGCAGGAAAAAAGAAAAATGTCAGCTTCTTTTGGTTTGTATAAAGCTACCACGTGGGTAGATAAAACAAAGGCGCGTGATTCGAAAAGAAACGAGAAATATTCGTGTTTGTTTGTACGAAATTAATTACTCTGTTCCATACGACAAAGCTTGCGTCGTCGGGTCACCAAAATGTGGGGATTGCAGTTGGGTGTTGCGCCCCCAATTAAACACGTGTTCGTAAACAACAAACTTGTCGCATGCAGTGAGACAGAATAACTATAATAAACAAATAGAGAAAAGTTTAAATAGAAGTTTTATTTCTCCCGTGCACCTGAGAGAATGAAAACGTTATTGTGTGTGTGCGTGTGTGTGTGTGTGAGGAGAGGAATTTCAGTCCGCGTATGTATGGTTGTCGAACGGTAGAGCTAATGTCTCTTGAAAGAAAAGGCTGGAAACGTGTTCACTTTAAAACTCTTACCGGGTTGATGTTGACTGGCGGGACACATTGTCTCCGCTTCGTTGCGAGGCTGATTCCCAGAAGGAGCAAGAGAAAAAGAGAGGAAGAATTATCCGGGCGTCCCCTTTTATATCTCCCCAGGGCAGATAACCAGGTCGCTTTTTGCGACACCTGCCGGCTGGTTGGTGCAGTTATTGCTGGGGAGGAGAAGATAACTGCTACAAGACACCAGCCAGCGACCAGAACAGATCTCTCTCACAGCACTCAAAGAGACACCAGCCAGCGACCAGAACAGATCTCTCTCACTGCACTCAAAGAGACACAAGCCAGCGACCAGAACAGATCTCTCACAGCACTCAAAGAGACACCAGCCAGCGACCAGAACAGATCTCTCTCACAGCACTCAAAGAGACACCAGCCAGCGACCAGAACAGATCTCTCTCACAGCACTCAAAGAGACACCAGCCAGCGATCAGAACAGATCTCTCTCACAGCACTCAAAGAGACACCAGCCAGCGACCAGAACAGATCTCTCTTACAGCCCTCCTAACACCACTACTCAATGGCTCCTGCCATCCGTCACTCACCTACCTGACCATTAGCAGTTTCAGTAGCTTGTGTTAAATTATTTATTTTCTTGGGGGTGTGCCCCAAGAGCTCAAACCCTAAAAATATGTAAAATTTAATTTTTTTAATTATAAAAAAAAACAACTATTTGATCAAGTCACATGATTTTTGGAATAAGACATTTTCGATCAGTGATGAATACGGGAATTGAGGAAGACTCGTGAAGAGCAAACTTATCCATGGAAAATTTGTCCATGGAAAACTCGTCCCTTTTTGCTAGTTAGGAAAACTGGTCCATTATTGAATAAATATCGATTGAAAACACATTTTATGACTATTATTCAAGAAGATAATACACATCCCATAATAATTAAAAAATATATTTTTACTTGTTTACTGTTGTTTTAAAAAAAGTTTTCCGTGGACGAGTTTTCCGGCCACCAAGTATTTTGTCTTTTTTTTTTTGTAAATTTTTACGACATGCCCCAACCATCCCATGTTAAGAATGGCTTTCAGAATAAACACCCCTCAACCTCGAAAGCCGTTCTTAACATGAGGAGGTTGGGGAGTATTTATTCCGAAAGCCGTTCAAGAGTTGATGAAGGGGGAGCTTAATGTAACAAAAGTTAGCTCCCTTTTCATCAGAAATTTGTTGTTGAATTATCTCCCTTGTCAGCTCTTTTTCAAAAGAAAGAGGAAAAAAACGTTCAAGAAAAGTTCTTTTTGTGGCGGAAACAAAAAACGAAACCAGTTGTAGATAGAAAACCGGTAAGTGTAATTGCCTTAAAAAATTTTTTAAACATTAGCAAAAAAATAATGTAAAACAAAAAACAGATTCATTAACAAAAAGATTAAATACAATGGTTTTATTTTTATTTATTTTTTTTTTGCAATAAGTCTTTTTAATAAAATGTTTTTTTAGGCACATGTGCCTAAAACAATATGATGTGGCATGCTACCACGCTGAAATAATAGGTAATCACCAAAATCAATGCTCGGAAAAAAGAAAAAAATCAAACTACCGGAATTGGATACGGTTGATTGAGTAAGGCAATCGAACGGAACTGGTTACTTGTACAGTTTAATCAAGACATAAAAAAATGAAAATATCGAGAAAAAAAAGGTTGTATTATACGTATCCGTTTTGAATTGAAGATATCCGAAAAAAAAAAATTCACTTAATTTCATCAGGTAGTTTTTTTATTTTTTATTTATTTATTTATTTATTTTTTACAGCGGAAAAACACGTTGAATTTGAATTTTTTGAACATGCCACGGGGAGATAACTCAATTTGAAGTACTAACACTCTCTCCCCATCTTTAATACTAGCTTTTCTTTAAAAAAATCGAACCTTTTGCTCGGTATCACAACAAATTGTTTTTTCGCTGTAAAAAAAAAAAAAAAACTACTTGAAATTAAGTGATTTTTTTTTTTTTTTTCAAAGAATCTCATTCCATACCGGATGTTTTTTTTCTCGATATTTTCATTTTTTAATGTTTTTAATGTTTTTGACAACTTTTTTGAATACAAACCCACTATTTATCCGAATAAGTTTATTATTCGGATAAATAGTGGGTTTGTATTCAAAAAAGTTGTCAAAAAAGAAATATAGAACAAATAAATGTTATCACAGGCAAGATAAGTCACTTTTCTACCTAACTGGATAATTTTTTAGTGTTTTTTATTTAATGTAAAATGTTTATTCAGCTCGAAAAACATACAGTATTTACTGATGTATTGGAAAATTTTTAATGGCGCCTGCGCCTGACTCTGTTGAACACGTTAAGTTTGGGTAAATGAGTTAAAAATAAAGAGCTATAGGCTACAAAATACTGTTAAAAGCTCACCGAATATATGTCAGCCTATGTCACGGTAACATATATTGAGCGAGTTTCTAAGAGTATTTTGTGTATATTTTTTATTTTTAATTCATTTTCCCAAACTTACCTTGTTCATCAGAGATTCGGGTGCCATTTTTTATTTACTTTTGTTTTAACACTTCTTGTGTTATTACTAAACAAAAAAAAAACCAACAACAACAAAATGACTTTTAAACAAAAAAGAAAGAAAACACTTTGAATTATAAAACGAAATATTGGGTGCTTCTAAACTATCAGAACGAAATTTCGGAAATCATAAAACTGAATTTCACATGAAAACAATAGTATGTACATATTCTTTATATTTTTAAGATGTTATATCCAAAAATTACGAAAATCAATAGGGTAGAAAATTAAAAATATAGAATTTGATGAAAATGATCGTAAAACACAGGAGAGTTCAAAACAGAGGTAATTTTCTGTTATAATTTATACAAAATGGCTGTAATTTTTCACCTGCTAACATGATTAAAGTTTTTTTTTTACTAATTCTATGATATTTAGGTAATTTCGACTGCATAATTTGGAAACTACCATTGTAATTTGTTAGAATTGACAAAAAAAGATCAATAGAAACCATTGTTTTTTTTTAATCTGAAAACTCTATTTATCGACTAAAAAATTTTACTCTGATAGTGTAGAAGTGCCCAAATATTTTATTCAGAAAAATTACTTTAGTTTTAACACTTGTTTTGTTATCATGAAACAAAGGTACTTCTACAGTTAATCGCCGAAAATGGAGACATTATTTTTTTCGGGCACCTGAGGAAGAAATCAGTATCTAAAACTATGACCGATCATGAAATAAATAACAAAAAATTAAACTAAATAATGATTAATTCCGGAAAGAACTAATTACTATGTGTAGGTATCCCAAACCAAAATTTTATTTTTATCATATCTAAAAAAAAGTAATGTGGGCATGTAGAATTTTGTAAACCATTTACAAAAATACCAAATTTATTTTGGTAGCTCAATTAGCCATCAAGTTATGATCATTCAAAGTTTGTCGGAAAGTTGAAATTTGCTATCGTGGCCGAGAAGCCAAATTTCATAGTCTATAACTAAAAATGTAAGCGACTAACAAGTGAAAAATCCTTATAAATGTAATGTCATCTTGTAGTAGATGAAAATTAATACAAATTCAGGCAATAAATATTAGATGAAACCAACTTAAACACTAGGCAAAATCCCTCTATCAACGTGAAAACAGTGAAAATACGACACAGAAATACAACTTTAACTGTTCATATCAATTTCATTTTAATAGCTAATGTATTGAATCTTCTTAGTATGATTCAAAACACATTAGAGATCAAGATAATTCTTTATTTTAATTATAAATTGATAAAACCACTCAATTGTGGACCATGTAAAAGCAGTCAAACAGGCAATTTTGTAAAAAGGGCAAAAAAGGTAAAAAAAATGAGTCAAAAGTATACGTTACTGAAATTGCTGTAAAAATGTAACCATTGAAGTTAGAAGCTTGGAACTTTGCAACTTTACTAATTTTTGGGTGAGGAATTCAAAAAAATGGTTGCCTTGTTTCTAATAACAAAACTTTTTGCCACAGAAATACTTTTAGTTTGGGAAATTTAAACTCACCAAAAAAGCACCGACGACAATATTTAGAAATTTTTTATACAAAAAAAAAGGCACAAATCATTTTTTTTAAACATTGAAAAACTTTCAACTTAAAAAAACAAGTAAGAAAGATATTTTAGGTCTTACTACAATTCCTTTCTTATCGATCTTCTCTCAGAATTCTTTCATAGGCTTCTGCTATCGTAGATATCTCAGGAACCCTCCAAATCCTACCATCACTTGAAACTGGCATTACCTCAAAATCCCATCTGTAGACAAATGCTGACTCTACTTGTGCAATGTCATCTGATAAAGGCCATCGAAAATAATCTTTCTACTTTTTGTTTGCATTAAAAATTTTACTACAGCGCTGGATGCAGATATAATATCAATGACTTGGCCAATGTAAAAGTTGGTGTCATAGTAGACAGCTACCCATTGTCCTTGATGTTCATAACTGAAGATATCCTGAAATGGATCTTCATCACAACTGCAGGAGTTATCTGAATGTTCAGCAGATTCACTTAGGGAAGACATTTTTTGTTGTTTTGGTGGAGGTGGAGATGAATCAATTGGATTTCTTTTCAAGTAGTCAGAGAGAGCAGCTTCCAGTTGAACTTTATTTCCACTGGTGTTGATTTTGACACCCAAAACAACCTTAAGGTATCTCAATTGGTCTTTGAGTGCTTCCAAACCACTTTCTGAAATTTTTTTTATCTGTTTATCAGACTTCACTGGACCACCATGCTTAATAACAGAGTTAATAATTCTCTCTTTCTCAGCAGCAGCTTGACGTTCTTTTTCCTTCTTTAATCTTTCATTTTGGGCAATTTTTTCTTGGACACGAAGTTTCACAAGGGCTTCTTGTTGTGCATGTTTTTGTCGCAAATGTTTTGCATGTTTTCTGGAGATGCTCAGAATGGATTGCCTCTTTGTTGATGGTATTACTTCCAACCAAGCTGTTGTCCGATTGTGCTTAAGCATATTTGAAGATGATCGATTATGTAGTGATGCATGTCGTTTTGTTTGCATGCTAAAATCTAAATCTCCAAAGGCATGCTCACCTGACAGATTTGTTAAAGAGCAGCTCTTCAAGGCATCTCTCGTCTCCTGATCTACATCTTTTCCAAAAGCACCTCCTTCTAAAAAGTCATGCAACTGGTGCTTAGTGACAATGAGGAACTGAGTATCTTGTGCAAACATTCTAAAACAAGTTCAGGGGCCGTGAGACTAATACAGAGAGACACATTGCCTTCCTCAAAGAATTCCCCATTAAATACACCTTTACAGTCAGATTTTAATAACAACTGGGGATTGTTGATCCAGCATTCTAAACTTAGAGCCATTTTCTTGATATAGTGATGGAAGTCAACATACTGAACAGTGCTGTTAACAAGTTTCCAGAAAGGTTTGGTCAAATTAATGTTCAGCAAACCAACTGCAGCAAGTAGGGAATGTAGTCTCTCATCAGAAATGACAGCCAAAACACTCTGTAATTTCATATTGCAAGATGTTGCAAACACGGATAAAAATAATTTTATATGCTCTTTATGGTGATATATTGCCAGGGCATTTTCAAATAGAGAATTAAACCTATTTGCCCGATAACTTGTGATTTGAGATTGGTACCCTTCTTTGCTGCAGAATGCCAGCCATTCTGTCCTGCAACCACTTTTATTATTTATGAGTGTATGTACGGGTGACGATAAAAAAAAATTAATATGCGTTCTGTCACAATTTCTGTTAATGCTGACATAAAAAGTTTTTATGTAATTATTTTCAAATTTTAGGACAAAATAATTTAATATATTTGCTAATATATAGCCTTGGAACTGAGTTTTTATATTTAGTCAGTTTTTTTCTACAAAGCGTAAATGTTGACATGTTTTACGAATCCAAAACAAAGAAACAAAAAATAATAAATAAATAATGCTTATTTTAAGTAATTTATTTTAAATAATTTTTTTTTAATTCTCTTTTTTTTTTCATAATTAAAAAAACTTATGTTTCTGAACAATAACAAAAACATATACTTTATCGTCATAAGTCACTAGCTGAACGTTTTGTTTATGGAATTTAATTAAAATAATTTAACAATGCTAAAGTTTATCCAACCGTAACCGAAGGAGAAAGCGATGAAAGAACATATGAAAGTTTGAAAAAAGCTATAGAAAATAAACTGGCATTATTTTTTAAATTGTAAATTTTCATTTTTTTTAATGACGTTCTAAAAATATTAATTAAAAAAATATCTTTCTATAACTTTTAAATAATAAAGAAAAAACAAACTCACCTAAGAACTTTGATAAGTCCATAGTGAAACGAGTTGTTTGTTTATGTTTTTCCTTCAGTCAGTCAGTACGTTGTGCTGCTGTGTGGCTACTGGCTAGCTGACAGTTGATAATTGGTCTCTTTGGCATTAAGTTGAAAATCTCTGTAGGTACCCTAACTTTTATTAGTGTGCACTCCTTGATTTATGGGGCCATAAACATGACACCAACAGATTATTAAAGAGGAGATATTCCTCTACAAAACGATGCCTTTTTCGGAATTCTTACTATAAAATTTCTTTCATGTTTCTTTCACTGAAGTTTTCAAGTTGGATTTTTTTTTAGAAAAACCACTTATAACCTTTTAATAACCTCACCATGTTATTAAGTGACCTTTTTTCTTTAAAATGATACCATTTTTATATACCTAGAGACTCACAATATGAAGCGCAACAAATTTGAAAAACATCAACATTTTTTTTGTGTAAAAAATAAAGTGACATTTACCAAAATTAGAGGCATAACTTGAAAAATCCTGAAAAAAAAACTATTAAAGACACAAGAAAAAGAATTATATATCTATAAAGACAAAAGATTAAATTTTATTTAAATCAAAACCATATCAAAATAACCCAAAAAACAAACGAGATATCGCAAGTTGAAGTTAAGGGAAATTTTACTTTATTTACTAAAACTAGGCCAGTTTGGGATACCTACTATGTGCCCCTGTGTAGTATAAACACCTCCTACCTCCCTATGTTAAGAACGGCTTTTGAGGTTGGGGAAGGGTTTATTCCGAAAGCTGCTCTAAACATGGGGAGGTTGGGTATGTTGGGGCACATATTTCTATTTTTCTGAAACAAAATGATCAAAAAAATATGCGAAATCCCCCGAAGATGAGGTTTTAGAAGTAAGTAACGTTGCAACAAGGCAACTTGTTGCAACGTAGATATATCGGTGGAATCCAATTTAGCGTTAGAAATTCCAGAGAATTATTTGAAGATGGGCACTATAGCGAAACGGATTATTTTTCGCTAAATAGTATTTTTTGTTAAAAAATTAACCATTATAAGTGTAGAACAAAATATTGAAGCCGGTCATTTTGTTTAACTTATCGCCATCATGTAAATTGAAAAATAAAAATGTCAGCCTCTCCTTCTTCATAAAGTGATCCTTTAATCTGATTGGTCCATTTTTTTTCTTTGACAGTGACCTACTCTTGGAGGTGGGGAGGTCCCTTTCTTTTAATTTATTTAACACTAGCAAGGGGTACCTGGCATTGCCCGGGTGTTTGTGGTTTTGGGTAAATCAAAACTCCGGGGGGGGGGGGGTTAAAATTAAAAAAATGTTTTAGTAGGTAAGTATGAGGATCAAACCCGAACCGTTGAAGCAAAGTTGTAAATTAAAGTGTGAAAAGAAAAGAGTGCGACGGTTTTAGCCATTGGGCCACCGCAAGATGCTAACGGAAACACGTTTGAATTTATTTAATTACTTGGATTTGGCAGGTGCACGTTTTAATGACTTAATGAGGTCAAGTTTGACTGCGGGATAGTATTTCATTTACTGCAGGAACGCTTTTTTTATTTTTATTTTCCCAAGATGTTATAGGAAAAAGGCTAACCCACATGCGGCGAGCAACAAATGTTGAATATTTATCTTCCTGAATTTGAGCAAATTAAATAGACAGGCGAGCTTTGTTGTTAACTCTGAGATATTACGATTTATATGTGATATAAAAAGTTTTAAGAAGTTGTGAACCGACCGACCGCTTCTCTGAAAAAAGCCTTTTGTAGACATACAGAAAAAGCGAACACACATACAAACATTTTTGCTTTTATATTTATAGATTTTTGAACGGAATAAAATAAAATAAAACAAACAAAAAATTATTAAACAAGATTTGAACAAAATAAAACAAACGAAAACATTAAACATTTATTTTACATTTGTACGGAATAAAATAAATTTATTTTACATTTGTACGGAATACTTTTAAAATGCACAATTCACATAAATTATGGTACTTATGCATAGAAGTTACCGTGCTATTTTTAAAAAAATAGTATTTTCAAGTTTATGGCATTCTTGTTGTTATTCAAATTTTTAGGTGAAAGTACAGATTAGTTACAAAACACTCTTCTCCTCCCCATGTTAAGAATGCCTTCCTAAATGTTATTATTTCAGCCCGGTTCGTATTCTGCATAAATACCATTGTTTGTTTATTAAAGTGTTAGGTGAAAGTACAAAATAGTTACAAAACACTTCTCTGTTGAGAGGCTTTTTAAATAATGTTATTTCAGTGTGGTACCTTCTTTACCATCTTTTGTTTATTAAATTGTAAAGTGAAAATACAGAATAGTTACAAAACACCCTCCCCTCCCATGTTAAGAGTGGCTTTCTAAATAATGTTATTATTTCAGCATAGTTCATATTCTGCATAAGTGGCCACACTCTCTGCTAACGATTCTCATCACTTCTTGCCGTACAGGATCTACCAGATTTAGCGAGGTAACATACAAATCCTTGCTCATGAAATCGAGCCACCATAGCTTTTATTGTATTGGGAATAGGGGAATTTCTTGTGTTGAAGCTTTGTCAAAATTCTGTTTGAGCTTCTGATATTGACTCATTCAACCGAAAATACGACTCTACGATAAATATCCATTCCTCACTAGTGTAACGACTCATGATGACCTTGGAAGGGTTACTCTAGATCAGGGGTTCTCAACCGGGGACACACATGGCCCCAGGGGTCCATGGAATATTTCAGGGAGTCCACAGGCAAAACATAAACCTTATCATAATTATTATAGTTGTTGTAGAATACTTTATTTGCATTAAATTAGTTTTCATTTAAAAATAAAGCTTAATTATATAATATTTCTTTGATTATTAAAACCTCAAAATGTATATGAGTGAAAAATAGAAGATTGTGTTATGACCAATACTTATGAAGAGGTCCATGAGTAAAGAAAGGTTGAGAACCACTGATCTAGATGATCTGAAAGAAATAAAAGAAAAATATAAAAAATTAAAAAAGTTATAAATTTTTTTTAACCATCAGCTTCTTTTGGGACACCCTGTATATATATATATATACATATATATATATATATATATATATATATATATATATATATATTTGAGCACGACAAAGTTATTCTTTTTTTCGATTTTTCTGGATATCTTTTCCATCCAGAACAAAAAGATTAAACTTATAATATATTATACTAAAATTAAAACCTCCAATTTTATAATTAAAACCTATAACAATACTAACACCACATTAAACTGAACTAATATAGTGTATGAATTTATTTGCCCCTTCGAAAAATGTCTCCGAACCCACTCTAAAAACCCATACAACGCATACATAGGCCACATCACAACAACACTCTCCCGACGACTAACCTATCATTTAGCTGACAATAGCGCCATAAAAAACACCTAACATCCCATGATAAAAACCTACAGTCGTTCGGCAAATGGAAAAGATATTTTTGGATTAGCAAATAATATCACAGTAGCTTTTGGGTGGCTTTCTAACCGTATTTTGTATATAGTTTTTTTTTATTTGTAACTCATTATCGAGCACAAAAAAATGTAAAACATTTTTTTGTGCTCATGTAATGCTCGACACTACTTGTTGTTCGAACCGAATAAACATTTAAAAGTAAGTAAAATCGTCAAAGACCTATTAAGCTAGGCAGAGGAGTAAATTTTTTTGCGAAGGAGTTACTACTTATCAAGGCCTTGAAGCCACTTGAGGATTAGGGTCAATAAGCGTACAGTAGTGAATGGGAAAATTTCGTAATCGTTAGAAGTGTAAATTTGGTAAATTGGATTACTTAAGAATTTGATTATGTTGGACTTGAAGATAATATTGTAGTTTGAAAGCAGGAAAATAGAGGACATACCTAGTCTAAAATAATAAAAGTTAAAGAAATGCTAAATACTATAAAGGCCTGTTTCACTGACCTCATGAGGAGGAAGCATAGTAAACTGCTGTCAAAGCCTGTTAAACAAAACTGTTGGTTGCTGAACGTAATCAGAATAAAAGTAAATAAAAGTAAAAAAAAAACATGTAACAAAAAACAATGATATAAAGTTGTAAGGCAATTTAAAAAAACAAAAACAAAACAAAGACAACTTAAGTCAAAAGGGCCAAAAGTTAAAGAAATGTTAAACTTTCACACACAACTGATTTTTTATAAACAATTTACAAACTAGATAAAAACCTGCTAGATTTTTTTAGAACTTCAACCGAAATAAAAATTAGGAGCATTTTTAAACTTGTTGAATCGAGAGATGAAAATGATGTTCTCAACTTATTTAGAATTTATTAGAATGAAAAATATTAACGCAAATAATTTTAAAATTGAAATAAACTTCTAAATAAAAGAACAACAAAAACAACTTACGTCAAAAGGACCAAAATGAAAATGATAAGCTTATCGTGCCACTTCCTTATGTGGTGTTGTATATCTGTTACACTCATTAACCCTTATCCTTGAGTTGCCTCTGGGCCTTCATCAGTGGTCACCACTAATTAAGGCCCGGATGCCACTCAAGGATAAGGGTCAATAAGTGTACAGTAGTCAATGGGATAATATCGTAATCGTTATCTTATAAAAATGAATAAAAAATGAAGACTAAGCTTATTCAACACTTCTGCTTAACATTCATAGGAAAATGAATCGCAGATACATTCGTGGGCATTACCAAGGGTGATGCAAAGAAGGTGGGATCTCTACTGTTCTAGAAAGTTACTTATGCCTGAGAGTATCCTGTACCTTTATAAGGCCACCATTCACCAGGTATGGTGTAATGTTGCCACATTTGGGCTGCTGCATCTGCTACTAGTCTCGCCCTCTTAAAAAGAGGTCCAAAAGACCCGCACTATCAACCTCTGAATAGGTCCTGAACTGTTATCTAAACTTCAACCCCTGTCCCATCAACGAAATGTTGCATCCCTCTGCCTGTTTTACAAGTATTTTAATGGTAGGTGCTGTGAACTACAAGCTCTTGTGCCCCCTTGATGTAAATACCCTTGACACACAGCAAAATCCCACCCCTAGACAGAAATCTCTAGATGCAAGAAAGCCTTCTACTCTAATAATTTCTTCTCCAGAACTGCTAGACTTTGGAATTCCCTTCCAGGTTGCTGTTTTCTGACTGTACTCATATTGACAAATGCTTTCTGCAATCTTGTCTGCTGAACAGCCCTGTGTTGCCCGGATGTATGGAAGTGTATTTTGAGCAAAATTTTTTTTTAAACTTTGACCCCTATTATGACCCCTTAACATTTATTGTTTTGGGCTCAAATCAAGTTATTAATCCATGTCCAAGAAACCTACATCTAAAATTTAAAATGTTTAGACTCAAAATTGGCGGAGGAGTTTGGTAGAGTACTCAAAGGTCAAATCGTTGAACTTTGACCCCTTAACAGACAGATTTCTGTCTGAAAACCGATCACAAAGATTTTCCCAAATCTCAGTACCCTGTATATCAAATTTTGAGTCTGTAGACTGAAAATTGAGTTATTGAGTAGGAAAATGTACACACACAAACACACACACAGACACGTTCACTTTTATATATATATATATATGTGTGTGTATTTTGTTTAATGAATATTTTTTTTATTATAAACTAGCGGGGGTTACCCGGCGTTGCCCAGGTGTTTTGGGGTGTGTGGTCGGTCGGGGGTGGGTGTGTTAATGAAAACCTAAGAATAAGCGAAGTAAAAAAAAACAGAAAAACAAACGTTAAAAAATATGGCTTAAATAACCCTGCTTTAAAAAATCGAAAAAAAGAAGACATCTCACACCACGATTTGAACACAAAACCTTTAGATAATGAGGCCACACACTAAGCAACTGAGCTAATACGACGTCGCCGAAATTGTGTCGCTTTTTCAAATATTTAAAGTAAATAAGGTTACGACGTCATATGACGCATGCGTAGAAGCGAACTCGTCATGAGAGGACAGTTTTTGCTGACCCCCCCCCCCTCCTGTGGAAGAGTGATGATTTGTAAGGTGAAAAAAATTAACGTTTTTGGACAATTTTTCGATATTTGTCGGGTGAAGGTTGGAAGTTTAAAATGATACTGATCTGGCGAAAATCCGTGACCTATGTGGAAAGTTTTTGCGAGATATACAAACACACATACATACATACACACATTTTCGCTTTTATATATACAGAAGTTCAAGTGAAGATGATTTTTTTAAGCCAACACAGCTAAACTTCAAGATATTTTTTTAAACATTCATGTGCTATATGGTGCTATATTATTAATAGTGATGAAACGATTCCAATATATTTCCCGATTCCGATACAATTACCGATTCCAAACTAAATTTCCAATTCCGATGCAATTACTGATTCTGATTCTTTATAAATCTCTAAATATTTTACTATATAGTTGTTTGTCCCGGTTGCTGTAAAAACATCTTAAATATGCATATATTTTCTCAAACGTAAAAACACACTTGTGAGAGTGTGATTAGAGATTTTAGTTTTACTGGAAGTTTGAATCAATGAATATTTATTATTTTATTATTACTACAATCAATAAACATTTATTATTTTATTATTACAACAAGCAGTGGAAGATGTTTTATAAAAACGAAATCAAATAAACTAGATAATTAAAGGAATCGATTTTGGCATCGGAAAAATCGGCTCAAATTTTCCCGATTTCAATATTGATTCCGATGACCCAGAAAGCTTTAATATTTTTGATTCCTGATTCCAATTAATTGTCTCAACACTTTATTATTTTTGTCTTATCATTCAAACACGGTTCTAACAAGGAATATTGTGCAATGATTCACCATAATGGAATCTAAAATATGCTGCTAGATCTTGAGTTGCATGGTTTGACTACTTTTGTAAGAACATTCGAATGCACTGATAACTCCTATTATTGCAAAACTTGCATTTTGTAATGTTTCATGTGTAGTGTTTCATATGTAGTGTTTCATGTGTAGTGTTTCACTGTTTTGTACTGGATTTATGACGGACCGTTTTTGTAGAACACCCCAGGTTGGTCCTCCAAGCATGACGTGACTTTATAAATGAGGGCTGCATCATCTGGGAAACGCTTTCCTTTCAAACCGGACATGGGTCAGGGGTTACTTATTCCATGTCTCTCGTATTTTGAAAGAAATTTCAATTTTTGTTCATTGAAACAAATAAAATTGTATTCAGAATAATTAAGGAATCAGAGAGATTATTTCTTCTGATTAGCAACTTTTTCATCATCGACACCTTAAATCATAGCGGGAATATCGCTCGCATGTCATTTTATTTGGGTTATACAGAGAGAGTTAACAAAGTGATGCTGTTTGTTGTGTTAGGGCTGATAATATTTCACTTACAATGTTGCCCGTTAATTCTGTCTCTCTCTTTTTTATCCCTTTCTGTTTATTTAATTATGTCTTATTTGATTTTTTTATTTAATTGATTTTTTTATTTAATTGATTTTTTTATTTATTTGATTTTTTTATTTAATTGATTTTTTATTTATTTGATTTTTTTATTTAATTGATTTTTTATTTAATTGATTTTTTATTTAATTGATTTAAGAAGTTGATTTTTTTTATTTATTTGATTTTTTTATTTATTTGATTTTTTTATTTATTTGATTTTTTTATTTATTTGATTTTTTTATTTATTTGATTTTTTTATTTAATTGATTTTTTTATTTAATTGATTTAAGAAGTTGATTTTTTTATTTATTTGATTTTTTTATTAAATTGATTTAAGAAGTTGATTTTTTTATTTATTTGATTTTTTTATTTAATTGATTTTTTTATTTATTTGATTTTTTTATTTATTTGATTTTTTTATTTGGTTGATTTAAGAAGTTGATTTTTTTTATTTATTCAATTTTTTTATTTAATTGATTTAAGAAGTTGATTTTTTTTTATTTATTTGATTTTTTTATTTGGTTGATTTAAGAAGTTGATAATTTTTTTATGTATTGATACCAATGCTTATGATATTAAACACAAAAAATAAAATGTTTACAAAGTTATAAAAATAAAGTATTTTTATTTTAAAGATAAATGTTTTTATTTAAATTTATCATTCAAAGACGATATTGTTTGTTTTTACTCATTTAAAACTGATTCAAAGCTTCACTGCTCTCTCAATTTGTGACCAAATTTCAAACAATTTTTACAGTTCATAGGTCACCTTCTCAGGTATATTTTGAAAAAAATTTGACTTTTCGTTCAGTAAAACAAAAGTTATAATAAAATTATTGTGTTCAAAAGTTCTCAGAATGTGTAAGGAATGTAGCGACGTTTTTTTCTGATTGGCTGTTGGTTACCATAGCAACCAAATCTGTTACACTACTTCAAATTGGCTGGGAATGGCAGACATGATGACGTAACAAGATATAAAAAAAGTGTTGCTAATAATTCACTGCTGTCCTGATATGCCACTCAGCTGTACTGTTGCTGATAATTCACCGTCGCTAAAAAAAATGCGAGCATGAAAAGTAATATAGTTAAGCTTAAACTTAGAAAAGTAAAGGACTACTTGTTAAAACTGGAAAAGAAAAAGACAGGATATTCCAGTAAAAAATATAATACATTTTTAACTTAAAATATTGCATCATTAAGAATTAATTATATAATGTTAAATTGAATTTTGTAAAACGTAAACCATGATTTTTTTTGTTGTTTTGAAAATTTTCAGAGAGGAAATAGTTTTAATGATTATTTTTTTTTTGTTGTCTCCTCTAGTATATCTATATTACTGCCAGGGCACTAATATAGATATACCACGTTTTTTGACAATTTTATAAGTTCCAAATTGGTAGAGATACAAAATATTTCAAATATGTAATTATGAATTGCAATGAGGATTTATTTTCTTTTGTATTTTAATGAAATCTATCATGTCAATTTCATGTATAAAGGTCTGAAGGCCACTCGAGAATAAGAGTTAATATTATTTGGTAGTTTAGTAATCGTTAATGGTGTAATGATTTGAAGGCTACCATGTTGTATTCAAGTCGCCAGAAAAAGTATATATATATATATATATATATAGCCAAATTGAATATTAAAATCTTCATATTATTAGGTTTATGGGATGAAACGATATAAAAATTTGTAGTCTTTTAAAGATAATAACACTATTCTATAGTTAAAATTTTATGACAATTGGCAAAAAAAACCCCTATATTTTTGAAACAATAAAATATGCCTAGATTTGCCTAGATTTGCATATATAGTATCCTAGCAGGCCAGCTTTAGTTTTGCTGTTTCCTTTTTCTCCTCTGTGGCCTATATATATACTCATAGCCAAATTGAATATTAAAATGCTCATATTATTGGGTCTATGGGACGAAACTATATATAAATTTGCAGACTTTTTGAAGATTATAATATTGGTAATTTTATTACCATTTTTATGACAATTGGCAAAAATGAACCTATATTTTCCAAACAATAAAATATGCCCAAATTTTCCTATATTTGCATATATATATATATATATATATATATATATATAGCATCCTAGCAGGGCAGCTTTAGTTTTGTTGCTTTGAGATGAATTTTGTTCAAGGTTGTCTTTTGGGTTTTTTTTCTTTGCTTGGCTGTCTCGCCTTAAGTTCTTAATTGGAAGAGATGCAAAATATTTCAAATATGTAATTATGAATTGCAATGAGGATTTTATTTGTATTTTGATGAAATCTTTTTCTCCATCGGCAGGTAACAAAAGAGAAACAAACCAAAGAAACATCTACAAAGAAAACTTGAACACATACAGAAGAACTTGAATGCCTACTGGATATCAACATATACATACAGTTTGTAGAGAACGTTGTAAACATATACAGTTTTTAGACAACGTTGTAAGCATACAATTTTTAGACAATGTTGTATACATATACAATTTTTAGACAACGTTGTAAACATACAATTTTTAAAAACGTTTTAAAAACGTAAACAACGTTGTAAACATACAATTTTTAGACAACGTTGTAAACATACAATTTTTAGACAACGTTGTAAACATATAGTTTGTAGACAACGTTGTAAACATAGAATTTTTAGACAACGTTGTAAACATATACAATTTTTAGACAACGTTGTAAACATACAATTTTTAGACAACGTTGTAAACATATACAATTTTTAGACAACGTTGTAAACATACAATTTTTAGACAACGTTGTAAACATATACAATTTTTAGACAAGAAAAAAATATATATATAATTACTGGTAATATTTACCTACTTTTGAACTAGTGGCCAATCAAAATTCTGAGTACAAACTTTTCCATCTCATATAGAAATCAATTCTAATCCTAACCCTAGATTTTTAGAGAACCTACTTACATAAGATGAAAGCGATTTCTTTTTCGTGTGAAATTTGTGGTTCTTGCTTTCTGAAGAAATCTCAATTAAAAACTCATACGCAAAACACAAACAATGGAGACGGACCATATTTGTGTGAAGTGTGTGCTTCGGTGTTCACAAACAAATGTCATTTGAAAGTACATTTACGAACCCACACTGGTGATAAACGATTTTCCTGCGAATACTGCGGCTCATCGTATGCAACAAAGTCGACGTTGAACAAGCATATACAAAAGCATTCAGGAAAGAAACCTTATTGCTGTGTTGTGTGTGGAACCGCTTTTCCATGTCCATCTAAAATCAAGGCGCATATGAGAATACATACTGGAGAGAAACCATATCATTGTGAATTATGTGGTTGTGCGTTCACGGCAAGTAATGTGTTAAAGATACATATGCGGAAACACTCAGGTGAAAAACCTTATAAATGCAACGTGTGTGGCTCAGCATTTTCACAAAATACTCACTTACGATTACATATGAGAACACATACTGGAGAGAAACCATATTGTTGTGAAGTATGTGGCTATTCTTTTATAGCGCGCTCGAGCTTGAAGTTGCATATGAACACGCACACTGGAGAAAAACAGTTCTCTTGTGACGTCTGCAGTTTATCGTTTTCAACAAAAACAACTCTAAGGATTCATATGCGAACTCACACTGGGGAAAAACCATATTCCTGTGACGTATGTGGAAAAACATTTAGAAGAAATTCTCATTTAAAAATACACAAGACAATTCATACCGGGATAAAACCTTACTCATGTGAAATATGTGGCTCTTCTTTTGCAGCTGGTTATGTTTTAAAGGTCCATATGCGGACCCATAGTGGGGAAAAGCCTTTTTCATGTGAAATTTGTGGCAAGAAATTCCCGGAAAAATCTCGAATAAGAATACACATGCGTATACACACAGGTGAAAAACCATATTCTTGTGAAGTATGTGGCACCTCTTTTGCAAACTCTTCTTATTTAATTCTCCACCGGCGAATACACACTGGAGAGAAACCATATTCGTGCACAGTCTGTGGCAACTCTTTTCCACAGTCATCCCATCTGAAGTCTCACATGCGGACTCACACTGGAGAGAAACCATATTCTTGTGATGTGTGCAAAAAAGCCTACACAACAAGCACTGCGTTGAAATTACACATAGTGTCGCACAATGGAAATAAGCCTTACGCTTGTGAACTTTGTGAAAAATCGTTCGCGGAAAAAGCAAGATTAAAAATACATGAACGAACACATACTGGGGAGAAACCTTATTCTTGTGAAATCTGTGGTAAATCATTTGCCAGCAGACCTAACTTTAAGGCTCATATGCGTACACATATTGGATGAAAAGCAAGCATACCCGGTGAACCAAGTGCAAGTGAAATACAAACGATTGCACTGAAAGGGACGGCTAGAATCCTGAAAAGATCTCTTGGTTGGACTCACTAAAATAGGGGTAAATGTCAGACATCTGGTTGGATGTCCCATCCCCTAGAAGAAAAAGTTTAAGAAAAATGAAAAAAAGATGAAAATTGAATGCCTATTGGACAGAACTTGAATGTCTACAGGATATTAATGTACAGTAAAACCTCAAGATTTCGGCTGGAATCCAAAAAAAAATGCAAGGGAAATAAAGAATAAAACTAGATAGAACTTAAATGCCTACTGGAGACATCATTTGTCAGAAGACCTAACTTCAATGTCCCCTAATGATGGAGGTCTGAACAGAGTTGAAAGGGAGAAACAGACCAAATATCAAAGTCTCATGTATGGCATGAAAAGAAACTGTAATCTTTAGGAGATATCAGTCATACCAATTATAGGTGCCACAGGGCTTATGAAGAAGAACCTGAAGTCCTACTAATATTCCTGATGAACCAAGTGCAAAAAGAAATCCAGACAATTACACTTAAGGGAACAATGTGGATACTAAAAAGAGCTCTCGGTTGGTTTCAGTAAAAAGCAGGGGAATGTTTGCAGTGTGTTTGGCTGCCCTATACCCAGCATTATTATTTTAAAAGAAAGAAAATGGAAAAAAAAAGAATTGAATATATCGAACACATAGGAATTAAATGCCTACTGGAGAACTTAAATGCCTACTGGAAGGATATATGAGTCCTTATTTGCCTCAATATGCATATACGTATGAATAGTATTGGAGAAGACTTGAATGCGTATGGATATAATTTTTGGAAAGCAGCTCAGAAAGCAGAAATATAAAAAAAAATTAGAACTTGAATGCCAGAAAACCTAACTTCAATCCACATATTAGTGAGGTCGAATATGTATTCGACCTCACTAATATTCCTTAATAAGAATTGAATGCCTACTGGAGAGAACTTAAATACATACAAGAAATAAAACGTTTTATTTACTGGATATTTTTCCGGTACAAGAACCCAAGTTTGCCCAGCTGGCCAAACTTGGGTTCTTGTCAACAAAACAAAAAAAATTAGAACTTGAATGCCAGAAAACCTAACTTCAATGCACATATGCGTGCACATACTCGACCTCACTAATATTACTTAATATTATACTGGAGAGAAACCTTATTCTTGTGAGATCTGTGGTAAATCATTTGCCAGCTGACCTAACTTTAATGCTCATATGTGTACACATATTGGATGAGAATTGAATGCCTACAGGATATTAACGTGCAATATAACCTTGAGATTTCGGCTGGTATCAATAAAAAGCAAAGAAAATCAAAAAGAATAAAATAAGATAGAACTTAAATGCCTACTGGAAGGATATGTGAGTCCTTATTTGCGACAACTTCAATATGCGTATACGTATGAATAGTATTGGAGGAGACTTGAATGCATATGGGATATAATTTTTGGAAAGCAGAAATAAAGAACAAAAATTAGGTTTTCTGGCATTCATGTTCTAACTTCAATGCACATATGTGTGCACAAACTCGACCTAACTTGAATGCCTACTAGACACTATCCTTGAGTGTCTAAGGTCTCTCTGTAAAGGGGTTTGTCAGAACAATCTGGCATGAGGATACTTTTCCATAGAAGTAAACCCTGACCAAATATTTAAAATTACATAGTATTCACAGCCCAAATAATATCTACTCATTACGGCTACCCTAGAGTTTTTCCTAGGAATGGTGCACCTTCTCCAAGTGATATTACCTCAAGTAATAGCACGAAGCTGGATACTCCACCAGACTAGATAAATTCTTGTCCTGGAATCCAGTAAGACCAAGAGACCAAAATAAAATATATACTACAACATATGAAAATGGGTAATTAGGGAGAGGAAAATTATGTTCTCAATTTCTTTACTAATTCAGTGTTTGAGAGATAAAGAACTTTAATGGAACATTCGAATATCTATGTATCTCATATAGAGTTCAAGTGTTAGCCCCTGGTTGTGGGCCCCTTGATTTCCGAGAACTTCGACTGAAGTAAAATAAAACAAAAAAGACCTAACTAATATTACTTAATGTTATAGATATTGGATGAAAATTGAATGCATATTGGACAAAACTTGAATGCCTACAAGATATTAACGTACAGTAAAACTTCGAGATTTTTGGGAGAGAAAAATTATGTTCTCAATTTCTTTACTAACTCAGTGTTTGAGAGATAAAGAATAAAACTAAATAGAACTTAAATACTTGCAGAAAGAAAGATAAGGAAATTTAATTGAACATTTATCTATGTATCTCCTATAGAGCTGAAGTGTTAGCCCCAGGTAATTTCTGAGAATAAAATAAAAGAGAACTTAAATGTATACAATATAAACAAATATACAGTTTAGGTTGTAACTTTGCGTGACTAAAACGGACAAATTATAGCGTCGTGGTGTCATCTTTATAAACATTGATTCTTTAGTTTCTTTTTTTTATCATTTAATTATAGCAATATTTTTTTTCATTTAATATTAGCAATATTTTTTTTCATTTAATAATAGCAATATTTTTTTTTCATTTAATATTTAATAATAGCAATATTTTTTTTCACTTAATAATAGCAATATTTTTTTTCATTTAATAATACCAATATTTTTTTATTTAATAATAACAATAATTTTGTTCATTTAATAGTAATATTTTTTTTCATTTAATAATAGCAATATTTTTTTTCATTTAATAAAAGCAATATTTTTTCATTCAATAATAGCAATATTTTTTTTTCATTTAATAATAGCAATAATTTTGTTCATTTAATAATAGCAATAATTTTGTTCATTTAATAATAGCAATTTTTTTTCATTTAATAATAGAAATTTTTTTTTCATTTAATAATAGCAATATTTTTTTCATTTAATAATAGCAATATTTTTTTTCATTTAATAATAGCAATATTTTTTTTCATTTAATAATAGCAATAATTTTGTTCATTTAATAATAACAATAATTTTGTTCATTTAATAATAGAAATTTTTTTTCATTTAATAGTAGCAATATTGTTTTTCACTTAATAATAGAAATATTTTTTTTCATTTAATAATAGCAATATTTTTTTTTCATTTAATAATAACAATATTTTTTTTCATTTAATAATAGCAATATATATGACTTTAATGCACATACTGAATGTCTACTGGAGACCTTATTAGAAGGCTATGACAACAACATATTCTTATCTTTGGATGAAAATTGAATGCATATTGGACAGAACTTGAATGCCTACAGGATATTAACGTACAGTAAAACCTCAAGATTTCGGCTGGTATCAATAAAAAACAAGGGAAATCAAAAAAGAATAAAACAAGAGAGACCTTAAATACTTATAGGAGACCTAACTTCCATGCACATTAAAGTTAGATCTTCATACTAAATAAGAATTGAATGCCTACTGGAGAGAACTGGAATGCATAAAAGAAATAAAATGTATTGCTATGGAGAAATCTTGAATGCATACAAGAATAATTATTATCTTAAAAGAAAGAAATGAAAAAAAAAGGAGAGAATTGAATATATCGAACACAAAGGATAGGAACTGAATGCCTACTTAAGAACTTAAATGCCTACTGGAAGGATATATGAGTCCTTATTTGCCAGAAAACTTAACTTCAATATGCGTATATGTACGTATACGCATATTGAAGTTAAGTTAATGAATATTATTGGAGAAAAATGCATATAATTTTTGGAAAACAGCTTAGAAAGCAGGAAAGCAGAAATAAAAACAAAATTAGAATTGACACTGGCCACCCTGGGTGACGTTGATCCTTTAAAATAAATTAAAATAATAATGAGTAAGTAATATATAATCTCTGAATTTTAAATATAGTTTCCAGGTCCTATACGATTTCATAATTTTATAGACGCGTTGTGGCGCAGCAGCAAATATTTGCTACAGAGTTATTTGCACATTTATTAATTTTTTTATTTTATTTTAATGCCTCAGAGTCACCTCATCTTACGTTACTGGAAAGAATTTGAATGCCTACAGAACAAATTTAATAATACAAGGTTGAGGCATGCCATTTCTTGAGTTATCTACTAAGATAGTGGATAAAAATGTATTCTCCATTAAAATTTACTGGTTTCTCATATCTGGTTTTAAAATAAATTTTAATTTTAATATTTTGATCGTAATGTTATTTATTTTTTTGTTTCAATTTGTGGTATATTCTCTTTATCGTGTACAAATTTGAATGTTTGAGATCCTGTATAACGTTCCATCCTCAGCTTGGACAAAATGATGAGAAATTTAAAAACAGAAAACTATAGTCTCCACATCTACTTGGAATCATAAAATAGATCCTTATATATATATATATATGTGTGTGTGTGATGATTGCAACGTCTTGTCAGACGAATGCCACTCCCTCAGACACTTAAAGTCCATGAGCTCAAAAATGACTTTTTTTTTTTTTTTTTAGTCCTACCGGTGAATTCACATGCTCAAGCAGGCATGACACTGAAGACGGTCATTGAGATCAATTATTACATACTTCCAGCATTTTAAGCTTCCACACGTCACAACTTTTCCATCACCACAGGACTATTTTTATAGACAAATGCCTGAGGGAGTATCTATACATAGATGATGTTATAGAGTCTTCGCTTTGTACGAAAGCCAAGTCTCTCTCTCGGTTCAAAATGTTGAGATCCAGTAACAAGCAAGAGCAAAATAGCCAGCAACAAGTTAAACTTCACACCAGCTTAATGTGGGTACTGATCTTCCGCTTTCTGGTTTTTTACATCAGAGATTTGCTTCTCCTAGAAAGGTTGCCTTCACCACGGCTTATGAGAACTCTCCCCACCCCAACACACACATACATACACACAAACACCCACAGTGCTTGTTGGCGGTTGACTCCAAAAAAGGGTTCATTCACTCTCTGGAAGGTCTTGTTTTTAATCCTTCAGGAAGACTAGCCACCCTCCTCACTAAACAAGTGTGGTGGGAGAACCAGTTTAGTCGTTGGTAAACCGACCATGAGGCAGGTAGTATTGGGTTACATGGTACCAGTAGCGTAGGACATGACCTGACACACATGTATATATATATATATATATATATATATGTATATATATATATATATATATATATATACACATACACTGGCTATATCGATTAGTTTCCTAGATGTACATCTAATGAAACTCATCTGATTATTAAAGAGTGCTCAATGCAGGACAGAGCTGGCATATAATTTGTTTATTATAAAAACATTATTGGTTACATATGTGCATACATATTTCAGTGGTGTCTCAATTGTTGCGGTTTCAAAATCACTCTCTCCATTTTTCTTTGTTTCTTCACCCCCTGCTGTTTCTCTTAACCTTCCCTTCCCTTAAACAAAGGACATGATAGGCTAATGTCAGTTAAACGGGTAAACAATATCTGGGTTCAGTGAACACATTCACCTTCCCTTCCCTTCCATCATCAACTCCTCTACACACGGAATTCAAATATATCAAACAAAAACGCCAATAATTCAGGCAAATGACTTTTTACTTTTTAGACAAAATTAATTTAAATCAAGAAACTCCCAAGCTACTTTTGATTGCATAAATTTCGTTCTGGAATTAATTAGTCGTTTGTTGTCTTATTGGGAGCGACGCCTCTAACATCACGCTGGCCAAATGAATACAGCCAGCCTCGGCCCAACCCAGCCAGTTTTGGTTGGGTGCCAGCCTCGTTTGCGGAGAAGGAGGAAGCTCCTGAAGCAACGGTTGACACTACTAGTCACGTTGACTGAATCCACCAGCCGAAGGATTCCCAGCAGCAGCAGCGGCAGCCACCTCCAGCAGTTCAAACAACCCTTATCGGGACTAAACAACCAGTCCTTAGAGCTAATAAGTTTTCTACCAATGCAATTCACAACTGCTTGCCTCCTGAGACCCACCAGCAGCAAACTTCACTCCCAGTCTCCAGTGCCTCCAGCTCCCTCCTGCAGCCTTCCAGCCCTTGGTGCCTTCTAGCTTCTTCTGCAGCTTTCCGGTAACCTCGCTTGCACCTTGCTTCCTACCGACTGTCCATTCCTTAACACTGGTCCGATGTTCTCAGTGTCTACAATCCAGCCGATCATTCCAGACCCAGCGAACAACTCTAAACCATGCTATGTCTAGAGTACCTGTTCCAGACCTCCAGACCTTAGCCCCTGGGGATGTGCGACCTTCTGGAAAACCAGCATCCAGATCATACGATTTTTCGCTTCCTTCGAACGCTCATCTTTAACCAAACAACCCGTATCTGTCATTCTTTTTTGCCTTTTTGCTGTTTTATAGGTTTCATTATTTCAGTTGTTTTGAAAACTTTCCCATCGGATTTTTGAAAATAAAATATGCATCAAATCACAACGTAATATTAGGAACAATAAACAAATATTTTACTTGCTTGAAATTTATCACAAATATATTTCAGAGGTATACTCCATCTTCAGTGTGTTGTTTTTTTCTTCTTTTTCTTCTTCCTTGACATGTAAATTTGGAGAAAGAAGTCTGTTTTTATAGAGCCGCGTGTTGTATCTGTATTTTGAACTGTTTGAACAACAACACACTGAAGATAGAGGTTACCTCTGAAATATGATAATAGTAATGTGATAATTTCAAACAAGTAAAATATTTGTTAAACTAACTCTCATTTTTTGATGATATATATATATACTAGCAAAAGTACCCATCGTTGACTGGGTTCAAAAACAGCCTACAGAAAATGGACTCTGATTTATGAAAGTATGATAGGTTGTAAAGAAATAGCTTCAAATTTGGGGGTATCAAAACCAAAGCAAAATATGATGAAAGTAAAAATAAAATAGATAAACCCCATAATTTATTATACCATACCTGTTCACACTGAAACACTTATCACAATATTCTAAATACATAAATTAGGTCCAGCTCCATAATTTTCCGTAAAATGACGACTTTTAAAAGTTTTCGACTATGTTGAATAAAAAAATCTTGTTTACATTTCGCAGAGGCAAGTAGCTTTCGAGATATAAAGACCTGTATTATGTACTGTAATTCACTGACCACCATATTGTATGCACGCACAATAAACAAATCTACTTCTCTTGAACCGACACTTCCTCACTCCCATTTTTTAAATAGTATTTGTGGGTGGGTATGCTAACAACGCATATCACAGTTAAATTTGGGGCAAATATTTTTTCACACCCACTTCCAAAATGGGGTGTCTATTCCAAAAGCCGTTCTTAACATAGGGGGGGGGGGATTTTGGGTGTCTATCCTGAAAGCCGTTCTTAACATGGGGAGATTGGAGGTTTCTATTCCGAAAGCCGTTCTTAACATGGGGATGTTTCCAATCGGATTATATGCATCATCATGCTGGATTTATTTTGGAATACATTCTATCTAAAGAATTATTTTGCATTTTGGATCAACTCAAGAGGATTTTCATTCAAACTGAAATATTATGCGCGGTTTGTAGAATAGTAATTTTTTTACATATCCAATATTTTTTAATGTTTTTTATTTGGCAGTTTATAGCTACAATAAACTGCAGTTTCACTTAATGCCTTAACTAGCAAATTCTAGAATTATTCTGAAAGCCATTCTGAACATAGGGAGGTTGTGGATGTTTATTCTGAAAGCCGTTCTTAACATGGAAATGTTAAGGGTGTCTATTCCGAAAGCCATTCTTAACATGGGGAGGTTGAAGGTGTCTATTCCAAATGCCGTCCTTAACATGAGGAGGTTGTGGGCTTTTATTCTGAAAACCGTTCTTAACATGAAATTACTAAAGGAAGTGAAAAAGTTGTAATCGTTTTGTTTTGCACGCACGGTGCTGAAAAAAAATAGTGGATTTGTTTCTGCTAGGTGGCAGTGTCGGTCACATAGATGCATCTTATTGCACATGCGTACAAACATGGCAGTCAATGAATCACAGTGCATAATATAAGTCTTTATATCTCCAAAACTACTTGTCTCTGTAAAATTTAAATGAGATTTTCTAATTCAGCATAGAAAATTGTGAAGGTGGACCAAAAAAAAAAAAAAAATACGCTTAAATGAATATTTTGCATTTCAACTTGCCGATATGTTTGTACGCATTATCCATCCAAACAAAGATTTCCTCATTTTAAACCATCGTTGATGTATGAATACTATTTCATATTAGTTTCAGTGTCATGTGACCAGTAATTTAAGAGTTTATTGGTTAAATATTTACACACACACGCAGGATGATTGCAATGTCTTGTCAGACGAGAGCCCCTCCCTTAGACACTTAAAGTCCATGAGCTCAAAAATGACTTTTTTTTTAGTCCTACAGATGAATTCACACGCTCAAGTAGGCATGACACTGAAGACAGTCATTGAGATGAATTATTACATGTTTCCAGCATTTCAAGCCTCCACACGTCACAACTTTTCCATCACCACAGAACTATTTTTGTAGACAAATACCTGAGGGAGTATCTATACACGCATGATGTTACAGAGTCTTAGCTTTGTACGATAGCTAAGTCTCTCTCTCGGTTCAAAATGTTGAGATCCAGCAACAAGCAAGAGCAAGATAGCCAGCAACAAGTTAAACTTCAGACCAGCTTAATGTGGGTACTGATCTCCCACTTTCTGGTTTTTTAAATCAGAGATTTTCTTCTCCTAGAAAGGTTGCCTTCACCATGGCTTACGGGAGCCCTCTCCACCCCAACACACACATATATACACATAAACACACACGGTGCTAGTTGGTGGTTGACCCTGAAAAAGGGTTCATTCGCTCTTTGGAAGGTCTTGCTTTTTAAAACAAGTCTGGTGGGAAAACCAGTTTAGTCATCGGTGACCCGACCATGAGGCAGGTAGTACTGGGTTACATGGTACCAGTAGCATATGACATGACCTGACACATACACATACATACACCTACCTTTTTAAATAAATTGAAATGTCCTGTGAAAACTATTTTCATTAATAATTCATTTTTCTACCTTATCGTTTATCATAATTTTTGGTGGTGTTCCTAAATTCGAGATGACAATTAAGGAGAAACTATTAGTTTTTATTGAAATTCAATATTTCTATTTTCGTTCTCATCCTGAAGAAGTACCAACATTGGCACCTTGCATTCTAGTAGGTTTTTGAAACGTCGGTAGATATATTTTTCTATATCAATCGTGTGTGGATAATATTTACAGATTGGAAAACATTGAACGGGACAATACCTACTAGTCCGGTAGGTGTCAGACGAGATTTTTCAAATGATTTTTTTTTTTCCTACGAGATTTTTTTTAATACGAGTTTTTATTTTAGATCTTTTTCAAACAAGATTTTTTTTCTAAACGAGATTTTTTTTTTCAAAATGAGATTTTCTTTTTAACGAAATATTTTTAACCGGGATTTTTTTCAAACGTGATCTTTTTTTTTTTCCGCACAAATTTTTTTCAAATAAGATTTTTTCGGGTCAAGCAGAAGACGACGACCGGCGACGACCCGCGCACAAGCACATGGTTTTGGCGTTTGTAAACACGTCAACTATTAATTGTCGCTAAAGTTAATGTTTTAAAGAATAATTAAATAAATATTGAATTGTCTTAAAAACGCACCCCCCCCCAAAAAAAAACAACAACAAAAAAAAACAGCACATTACATAAAAATCAATCTTACTCGCAAAACTTCGCAAAGTATTCGCAAAAATCCGAAACAGAAATTAAATTTAAATACGTTCGTTTTGCTACTTTCTTTTAAAAAAAATCGGGTTTCTGTACACATAGATTCGAAAAAGTTGTCAAAAAACAAATATAGAACAAATAAATGTTATCAAAGGCAAGATAAGTTACTTTTTTACCTAACTGGATATATTTTTGTGTTTTTATTCAGTGTAACATGTTTATTCAGCTCGAAAAACATGCAATGTTTACCGATGTATTGGAAAATTCAAAATGGCAGCCGACTCTCTCTCGGAGAGGGTACGTTTGGGAAAAGGTATTATAAATAATAAACTAGACAAAATACTGTTAGAAAAAAACGAATACATGTCAACTTATGTCACGGTAACATATATTGAGCGAATTTCTAACAGTATTTTGTCTAGTATTGTTACACTGAATAAAAACACAAAAAATACATCCAGTTAGGTAGAAAAGTAACTTATCTTGCCTTTGATAACATTTATTTGTTATATATTTGTTTTTTGACAACTTTTTCGAATCTATGTGTACAGTAATACAAACCCAAAAAATCTTTTGTAAATATATTTTTTTCTTTTAAATCTTCAAAAATTTTGTAAATATATTTTTATTCGACAATTAATATTTGACGTGTTTACAATTAACCAAAGCCATGTGCTTGTGCCAACCGTCAAGGTCGAAGCACGGGTGTCACTTGAAATGTGATGTGCGCCGATCGTCGTCAGACGTCATCTTTTGCTACAGGGTATCTATTGCGACTTGACACGATTTTTGTTTTAAACGAGTTGCTTTGTTTCGTACAAGATTTATTTCATGCGAGATTTTTGTTTCAACGTTTTTCTTTGTTTTTTTTTTTTGTTTTTTTTTTGCTTCAACCGTTTTTTTTTTTCAAGCGAGATTTTGTTTTTACGGAATTTTTGTTTCAACCTAAATTTTTACATGCGAGATTTTTTTTTTTTTTCCAAGCGAGATTTTTCTAAAATGAATTAAATTAATTCATTTTAGAAAAATCTCGTTTGGAAAAAAAAAAAAAAACTTTTTTTCAAACAAGATTTTTTTCAAACAAGATTTTTTTTCCAAACGAGATTTTTCTAAATCTCGTTTGGAAAAAAAAACAAAACTTTTTTTCAAACAAGATTTTTTTTCCAAACGAGATTTTTATTGCAACTAAGATTTCTTTAACGAGATTTTTTTCAAACCAGATTGTTTTTCAAACGAGATTTTTGTTTCAACCGAGATTTATTTTTTAGAACGAGAATTTCCTAGATGTTTTTCAAACAAGATTTTTTCCAAACGAGATTTTTTTTTTTTTTTGAAACAAGAAGAGTTACACAGACAAGAGGCAGTGTATCGTTTATATGTGTAACATCTCTCTCTCTCTCTCTATATAGAGGATGGGGGACAGGGAAATTGAAATTTATTTATTACTAGGTGGGGGGGGGGTACCCGCCCTTGCCCGGGTGTTTGTAGGTGTGTGTGTTTTTAGGTAAATGAAAAGAAAAATCGTTGGTTGTTTTAAAAAAAAAACTAAGCCTTGACGTGCAGTTGAAAAATAGTAAAGTGTGAAAAAAAAAAATGTGCGACCTGGCAGGTGCCCGTTTTTGAAGAATTCATGGCGTGAACTTTGAGTGCGGGACAGTGATTTATTTACCACGAGTCTGTTGGCTTCTTTTTTTTATACGCATGCGGCGATTGTAAGCAATAGCTATTCAACAGTTAACATTTTCTGCGGGACAGTTTTTAATGAGGTCAATAACCCGGTTTGTTTGTTTTTTACCTAACTTTGGGGAAAACCAGCTCCCTATTTACTGGGGGAGTGTCTCGTCTCGAAATGAAAGCAACCGTCTGATATGACGAAGACGACATTGACCAAATGTTACATCGCTTTCTATAGACCACTACGAATCGAGCTTCACTTTTTTTATAACGAAAAACGAAAGCAACACGTGCTGATCTGAAAATGTCGAATAATTAACGCTTCAAAGTCGGGCAAATTAAATAGAGAGGCGACCACCATTGTTAAGTCGGAGATATTATCATTTAGACGTGATATAACAAGTTTAAAAAATGAGCGACGGCCTCAAGAATCCGTCGGAAGAAAAGCCTTTTGAGAGAGATATGTGTCCTTTGCTAAAATTGGGATAAATCGTTCGGCAACAGTCAAGCAAACTGTGCTGCTGAGGCGGCTGTGAAAATTATGAAGCATATAATGTGGAAGTGCAGGAGAAGACCTATTACTTGGGCTACTAAATATATGAAATATAATAACCGACTAGCCCAGCACAATGACAGACAAAGGCAACAGTACGGAGACCTTGCTATGCTTACTCGTATCGTGAGGTGCAAAAGAAAGAAATTAAGATGCTGAGGCAACAGAACAAAGGCAGAAAATCGAGCCAACTTCATGCTTGGGTCCAACCTCTAAGACCTCACGCAAGAGAATGGGAGGAAGCTATGGTAACCCTAACCCTAACCAGGGAAAGTCAGCAGAGGATGTGTACCTCTACAAGGAGAATTACACGGATAAGGGCCAGTGTATTGTTTGTACACATAACATCTCCCTACTTGAAACTATTTTATATTAAGAATTATTAATTTGCCTTATATTAAGAATTAAGAAATTGTTAGGTGTAAATAGAGAAGATATGAAAAACATCCCCTCCCAATACTAAGAATGGCTTTCTAAATAATAATGGTTTTGTTAAAGTGTCTCTAATTCTCTCTTTTGTTGCAGATGCTGCATGTGTAGAAGCACAGGTGGGCCTCTTCCAAGACATAACTTAATCACAAGAGATGAACAGAAGAAGTCTCCGAGCAACAGAGACTATTCCAGTTGCTTACTCAGTGAAGGAATTAAGTTGTCTAACAGTGGTAGCAGAGCAGCGATCAACAAAAAAAAAAAAAAAAAAAAATGGCCCAAGCACATGTATTCACCGATAAGGTGCCTCCATGTTTTGATAAAGAGAAGGATGATTACCAAAAATGGTTGAAGAAATTTAATATTTGGAAATCAATTACATATGTCGACAGATAGAAACATGGTGGATTGCTGATTTTCGCCTAGATGAAGTGACTCAAGATAAAGTCTTAGAAGCACTAGGAAATACTGATATTACTACAGATACAGGTTCAGATAAAAGTATTTTAGAATTGTCTTGAATTGTTTGAAAAAAAAAAAACTATCAGCGCTTTTGAAGCGTATGAAAATTTTGAACTCTACAAAAGACCACAGAATATAACAGAATTTGAACTTAGATGGAATAAGGCAAAAACACATGACATAACTATGTCAACAGATATACTTGCTTATCGTTTGCTGAAATCGGCAAACTTACCTCAACATCAAGAACAACTACAAAAGCAAAAATTGATTGTGAAGATGATACCGCTATAATTATGGGACAAAAACTTTTGCTATCTTTAGCTAGTAGTGGTCATTACTGTCTTCCTTTGTCTAAACAAAAGTAAATTCTTAATATTAATGAAATCTATAAGATATCAAAGAATTGTAAGATCTGCAAAGAATATCAAAGAGCCCCTCCAAGGCCAATTGTTGGCTTACCCATAGCAACTAGGTTCAATGAGTGTGTAGCTGTGGACCTCAAACAATTTGAGAAAGTTTATCTGTTGCATCTGGTTGACCATGCTACCAGACTTTCTGGAGGAACACTAGTAAGAAATAAATCTCCATCTACAGTTGTCAGAGAGCTTTTCAAAGTTTGGATTTCAACTTATGGTACTTCCTGTAGTTTACTTACTTACAATGGAGGGGAATTTGCAAATGCAGAAGTTTTAGAGTTCTGCGAACAGCTGAATATTAACGTAAAATCAACAGCGGCTGAATTTGCCTGGTCAAATGGCTTAATAGAAAGACACAATCGTATCATGGGGGAAATGATTCGGAAAACAGTTGCTGATTCTGGCTGTTCACTTGAATTTGCTGTTATGTGGTGTCTCTGTGCAAAGAACAGTTTGATAAATGTTCATGGTTTCAGCTCATTCCAGCTTGTTTTTTCTTGGAATTCTACACTACCATCTCTATTAACAAATAAACCCCCTGCACTGAACCCAGAGGTTTCCAGTGATATCATTAGAGAGAATTTAAATGCATTGCATTCAGCTCGGAAAGCATTTATTGCTATGGAAAATTCAGAAAAACTGAAGAGAAAAGCTGAGGTCGTTGTTTGTGCCTAAAGGGGAGTGTAAAAGTTGCGTTATGTATCATTTCTTCTAAGGGTTGGAAAATGCATTCCCTTGATTACAAAACTGCCTTCCTTCAGAATCAAAAGCTTAAAAGAAAGATCTTTGTTCAACCACCTAAAGAAGCAAAAACATCAAAAGTTTGGTGTTTGAACAAGTCCGTGTATGGTCTTCAAGATGCCCCTCGTGAGTGGTACATTACCTTAAGAAGAGCTTTTCTTGACGTTGGATGTAGGAAGAGTTCGGTTGATCCTGGTGTGTTCTTCTGGCATAATAATGACAATCTGGAAGAAATATTAGTCACTTATGTAGATGATCAGCTGTGGGGTGGTACACAGCAATTTGAAAAGGAAGTTATTGAAAAGCTGAGGTCGTTGTTTGTGGTTGGTGTTGAAAACACTAGTGCATTTATGTATGTTGGAATAGAGTTAACTCAATATGCTGATAAGTCAATCTGTATCAATCAGAATAAGTATAGCCAAAGTTTGTCTGAAATTGCTATAGTAAAAGACAGATCTGCAGATAAATCTTCTCCATTAAATACTGAAGAGATCAAAATACTCAGATCCACAATAGGTAAAATTAATTGGCTTGCAAACACATCAAGACTTGATCTAAGTTTCAGGGTACACCAAGCAAGTATCTCTCAAAAAGCACCAACTATAGAAAACATAAAAAACCTAAATAAATTAGTAAGAGAAATTAAGTCAAGGCTTTCCTCAATATTATTTCCAAGGTTTGAAACTCTGTCAAACTTGATGCTGAAGGTATATTCAGATGCAAGCTTTAACAGTACAAAAGGCGGTCGTAGTCAGGCTGCATGCATTTTATTTTTAACAAATGGTGAATTATCATGCCCCCATTGTCTGGAGTTCTTCGAAAACAAAAAGAGTAAAATCTGCACTAGCAGCTGAAACCTTGGCTCTTGCTGAAGGTTCTGATCATGCATATTTATGGTCCAAACTAATTGGCGAAATCATATTTGGCGAAAAGGATTTCTCTCTACCCATCACTTGCTTAATGGATAACAAATCTTTATACGATGCTGCTCATTCATGCAACCATCTTGGGGATAGACGTCTTCAATTCGAAATCTCAAGCATACGAGAATCCATAGGCAAACAGGAAATTGATGTTGAGTGGATTGAGGGTGAAAACCAACTTAGTAATGTGTTAACAAAATTTGGAGCCAATAGCTCCAAGTTATGTGAAGTGCTCCAAAAAGGACATTTCTAACGAGCTATATTGATCAATCACTTAAACTTGTGAAAAAAAAAAAGGAGTCAATATAAAGGAAAGGTTACTATGTTTAAGTTTTAGTAAACTAAGTTTTTTGTTTGGTGATGGAGGTACTCTACAAAGTGATCTGTGTGTAGGATGATTTAATTTTTTAGTTTCACTAATAACTATTTGTTTCAGGAAAGATGTATGCAGGTGATATGAGTGAGAGGTAATGTGTGTTGCTCTTGGGAGCCTTTGGGAACGGACCAATCTGATGTGTAGCAAACAGAGAGAGAGAGAGAGAGAGAGAGAGAGAGAGAGAGAGAGAGGCCAGATTGTTAAATTGTCTCTAATTCTCTCTTTTGTTGTAGATGCTTTGTGTGTAGAAGCACTGGTAAACCTCTTCCAAGACATAACTTAATCACAAGAGATTAACAGAAGAAGTCTCCGAGCAACAGAGACTGTTCCAGTTGCTTACTCAGTGA
>NW_027633458.1:0-2500 GCF_053919585.1 Euprymna scolopes
ATATATATACAATATATATATATGTAATATATATACAATATATATATATGTAATATATATACAATATATATATATGTAATATATATACAATATATATATGTAATATATATACAATATATATATATGTAATATATATACAATATATATATGTAATATATATACAATATATATATATGTAATATATATACAATATATATATATGTAATATATATATATACTATATATATATATATGTAATATATATATAATATATATATGTAATATATATATAATATATATATGTGATATATATATAATATATATATATGTAATATATATACAATATATATACATGTAATATATATATAATATATATATATGTAATATATATATAATATATATATATATGTAATATATATATAATATATATATATGTAATATATATATAATATATATATATATGTAATATATATATAATATATATATATGTAATATATATATAATATATATATATATGTAATATATATATAATATATCAAACCAACACAAAGTCAAGTATCTGCAGAATGTCTTCTTGGTTCCTCCTCTTCTCTTTTCTCTCTCCCAACAATCGAACACAGCATATAATAACAAAACTCTAAAGCACGTCTGACAGCACTGACTTCTGCCAACAGTCTGCCCTTCCTCTTAACAACACAGGCTTTTTATATCGCAAAATCGTTCACCTCTATTTGCATATTCTTCTAACTCACGTGATCACTACTCTATAAATAAGAGTCTTGACCATTTCTTTTCTTTCTTTTTATTTATTTTTGGTGACCGACCCGCACGTGGTCTATCCAGGTAAGTCACGCATTTCTCCACACTCCCCCCTGATCTCATGATCACAAACAGGACATGCGGGCAATCGTCGTTGGCGGGTACTCCTTCGAAGAAGCACTTCCTCATTGCTGTTTTCTTCATTACCACCATCATTACTACCAGTCTGTTCCATTATCCCGTCTCGTGGTTCCATAGGCGGTGTCTCACAATCAGGGCAGGGGGGCAGTATCCGTCTTTGTCGGGTACTTCTCCGAAGAATCGGAGGCGTCATCTCCTCGGTATGCTCCATCATCCCTTCTCGCTGGGTTTCGCAATCACGGGGGGTGGGCAGTATTCGTCTCTGTCGAGTATTTCGATGAGGCATTACTTCCTTGTGTCCATCGCTCTCCTCACTATTGTCATCAGTATGTCCCATCATTCCCTCATCTGGTTCTGTTGGTGGTGTTTCTATGCTCACCTGAAGGGGCAGTAAGTGATCAGGATCATCTCTGAACGGTGTGTGATCCTCCTCATCGTCCTCAGAATCAGAAGAGGTATAACAAGGGCGGATATCTTTTACGTGACGTGGTATGCCACCAATCAACATGGTCTGAGGACTTATGATTTCATCTATTTTTCCCCGGAAAAATTTCGTAGTGCACCCAGCATTTGGGGGTTTTATCCAAACAAGGTCTCCCACCTGATATGGTGTATTGACAACACTCACCACTGATGGTATGGCATCAACTCCTTTCACACGCTGTTCATATTGGTAAATCCCATTGGCTGGTGCAGTTGCTGGTGTTGCATTGTCCTTGGGTGTTATATTATACCAGTACACAGCTTCTGGAATAGAGCACTGCGTCCTGGCTGCAATTCTTTTGATGGTGCGGTGACACCGTTCTGCTATACCATTACCCTCGGGATAATATGCACACCGATAATGCATTTTAATCCCCCATTCGTGCACGAATTTCTGAAATTCTTGACATCGAAATGTGGCGGCATTATCAGTCAGAATTTCAATCGGGGCACCACGTTCAAAAAAGACGGCTCTCAACTGTTGTATAATGCTGGCTGCATCCTGTCGTGTCAACAGGCGCCATATTGTGAAACGCGTCGGGCCACAATCCGTCATGGTCAAAAAATGTTTGCCCCCATAATGTGTTATGTCCATCCCTACTCGCTGCCAGTTGCCCTCCACCTCGAGCTTCCCTTTTTGCCATTGGGATGGTGCCAGATCAATTCTCTGACACTCTTCACACGAACGTATGGCTGCTTTCACTGATGCTTTTGTAGTTGCAGGGCATACTCTTCGGACAAAATATGCAGTCCTCTGAATTCCAGGATGTCCAATCTGCTGGTGTATCATACGGATCTGGTCAGGTGTTAATTGATCCGTTACAGTCGCGCATGTTTGTTGTTGAAGATCGGATCCCTGCCTCATTGCATCGATCCACCTCTTTGGTACTCGAGTCAAGCTATCAGCCAAATTCTGCATCGACGAGACTAACGTAATGTCTACCTGCAAGCTGTATTCGTCAACTAGACGCTTAATTATTGCTAGTCTCCTTCGTACTAGCATTTCACTTGCAGCTCTAGTCTTAACTCGAGCCTTTCCAGTCAAGGTGTCGGTTAACCAATGGTAAACACACAATGAGTCAGTGTGGAGATGCACAACATTTCAGCCATCATTTGTTGGAGAGAATCATCATCCGCA
>NW_027633458.1:25000-27500 GCF_053919585.1 Euprymna scolopes
ATCCTTTTTAAACATGGAATGCAGAGGTAGATCAGATATAAATGTACGGAAGCTATCCCAGTCAGCCTTAGTGTATCGATATACTGTACGATGAAGTGGTACGTCTGGGGACTTATTACATTTCATTTTTATCTTAATTGATACAACAGAGTGGTCGGAAGATCCAAGAGGCGACAGAACAGAAACTGAACATAGTTCAGGGCAAGTTGTGAGAAAAAGGTCTAGTAGGCTCGCATACTGGCCGTCATTATCGGGCACACGGGTAGGTTCCTGAACAATCTGAGTGAGGTCATAGGCAATGGAGAAATCATGACAGAACCTCCCCTCATCATCGGTCTTGTTTGAGTGGGTCAACCATTCGACGTTGTGAACATTGAAGTCTCCACATACGTGAATGTTAGCTGAAGGATAAGTAGAAAGGACTTGGTCAATTTTCTCAGATATGCTTTGAAAGATAGTAACTCCGCTGTTGTGGGGGCGATAGAGAGTAAATATAAATGCAGTAGTGTGAGCTAAAGCAACCCGGAAGCACATATAGGGTAAGTTAGGATCTTCCCTGGAGATGTCCCTCCCACATGGAAAGCTATCTTTAATATAGGCACATATTCCATGCCCATGGCGATCTTGGGGGTCAGATTTAGAAGTTAAGTTAGAGTATCCTGTAATTGCAAACTCATCTAGGGAAATAGCCTGTCCAATGCCAGTTTCACTTAAAAATAAAAGGTCTGGTTTAGTCTCCTGTAATTGGGTTTCAACCTCTGGAAGGTTAGAACGTAGACCCCTGATGTTGGAGAAGGAGACATGGTAGTAGGGGTCTACGTTGGAAGTTGGAGAACCGGGTTTAATCGTGTATTTTTTCTTGAAACTTGTCATGATGAAATTTTGGAATTTGTGGACTAGGTCGACAGATTTACTTAGAGCAGGACAGAGAGGGGAAATTAAGAGAGAAAAAGAAACGAAGAATTTTTTTTTTTTGTACCACATGATAAGGTAAAGCCGTAACAATTACCCACTAGTATGGCATCGAGAGGCCCCACCAGAAGCTACTGCATGGTCCAGATTCCATTCACCAAATGGCAATACAGCAGCCCCAGTACTTTGCACCTGCTGATAGGACAGCCTCCTTAGTGGTTAATCCAAGGTTCGGGTCCCTGACTATCAGGCGGATAACGTCAGCCCAGACAAAACGTTAACCTCCAGCACCCTAACTAGTGACATGGCTACAAGGATAGACATAGAAACAGAAAATTTCCACCAACTCTGCCAACTGTTCGCGCAAAAATACTGCCAACCTAGAAATTTACATATATATATATTTACATATATATATAATATATATATTTACATATATATATAATATATATTTACATATATATATAATATATATTTACATATATATATAATATATATTTACATATATATATATAATATATATTTACATATATATATAACATATATTTACATATATATATAACATATATTTACATATATATATAACATATATTTACATATATATATAACATATATTTACATATATAACATATATATATATATAATATATCTTTACATATATATATATATAATATATATTTACATATATATATATATAATATATATTTACATATATATATATATAATATATATTTACATATATATATATATAATATATATTTACATATATATATATATAATATATATTTACATATATATATATATAATATATATTTACATATATATATATATAATATATATTTACATATATATATATAATATATATTTACATATATATATATAATATATATTTACATATATATATATAATATATATTTACATATATATATATATAATATATATTTACATATATATATATATAATATATATTTACATATATATATATATAATATATATTTACATATATATATATAATATATATTTACATATATATATATAATATATATTTACATATATATATATAATATATATTTACATATATATATATAATATATATTTACATATATATATATAATATATATTTACATATATATATATATATATAATATATATTTACATATATATATATATATAATATATATTTACATATATATATATATATAATATATATTTACATATATATATATATATAATATATATTTACATATATATATATATAATATATATTTACATATATATATATATATAATATATATTTACATATATATATATATAATATATATTTACATATATATATATATATAATACATATTTACATATATATATATATATAATACATATTTACATATATATATATATATAATACATATTTACATATATATATATATAATACATATTTACATATATATATATATAATACATATTTACATATATATATATATATAATACATATTTACATATATATATATATATAATACATATTTACATATATATATATATATAATACATATTTACATATATATATATATATAATACATATTTACATATA
>NW_027633458.1:35000-72500 GCF_053919585.1 Euprymna scolopes
ATCAATGATACTTTTTAGAAACATCGTAACTTTACTACATCAACTTCTCAGAAAGTAATTAATTGTAAATTGAACATTGAATGTCAATAAAATGCTGTCCAAGAAGAGTCTGAATTCATATTGTTTTCATAGTTACCCCAAAATTGATGAAAATGGCCCTCGATTCGCTATTTCTCGATTTGTAACCAATATATTGAATAACTTGATAAAAGGTATGAGTAATTAGCAAAGGAATTATTTTGTTATTTCAAGACACAGCTTCACTTCACATTACTTTAAAATCATTCAACAGTAAAATATCAATATAATGCATTAAAGAGCTCGTCAATCACATCATTATTCTCTAGCACAAATACTGGTTTTCGTCTTGTCAAGTTCCATGCACCAATGACATTGCACGACAAAAATTGAATTTTCAATGTCTTCTGCTCTTCAATTCGGGAAGGATACTGCCATGTTTTCTTTCTATTGTCGTTGGGAAGTGGTTCCAAATATTCTACAATGTATTCATCAATCCCAATTTTCTCCCGTGTCATACCAACAAACCACTCTCGGCCTTTCTGCGTATCCCAGATGGCAATGCGTCGTCCTCCCAATCAGTATTGACGAGCACAGCAGATGTAGAATCTCCAGATTGATGCAGTTGATCGTACATACTATCAGCATCTGGAAAAGACATTTCTTCTTCAGCAGGTGTCTCATGGCTGTCTGACAAAAGAATTCCAAGATTTATCTTCATCTGTGCAACAGACATAGACTTCACCAAGTACAAATGAGGAAATTCTTTGCAGTCTTTAAGATTCAATTCTTTTCTAAGGAGGATTTCATTCATGTTTTCTTCTTATCTTTTTCTTCTGTAATAGATTTCAATCCCATATCAAGCTCTTTAACAGAAGTGAATGGACCCCCATGACTTTTGCATGTTTTCAGAATCTCGTTAGCACGATCCACCTTTCTTAGTGCTTTGGTCTTCTTTTCTGCGAGCTTTTGTCTAGTTATTTCTTCTTGGCTCTCGAACCACTGCTTCTCCTGATCGTCCAAAAGCTTGGCAATTGCTCGTTTCTTTATCAATCGATACCACCTTAGCCTGATAAAGAGTCATGTCATCTCTCATGCTACTTGCTGTGAAGTTTCTGTTTGAACAAGATGCAGCACGAATTGCAATTTTATCCATGTGAGATAAGTCTGTTTCACAGATCAAGTTGTGAGATGGCAGATTGGACAGAAGCTCTGTATCAACTTTAGTAAGATCAGTACAACGTGGCTTCTCTCCTTCAACAGAAAACCCAAATTCACGCCCTCGTTGTCTCTGGATATCAATAGCACCCTGTTGACAGAAACTTTCCATGATGTGGATTCCAAGCTTGGACGTTGGTTTTATCAGATTGAAGGAATAGTCAACTTGATACTTCCTCAAAGTTTCCAGATTATTATCTTTTAAATTGTTATAGAGATCAGGGAGAATGTTCAGCATTACATTTGGGGTTTCACGCTCGCACATGTTGAGAAATGGCAATGTCACTTTAAACCCAAACCATGCAACACATTTCAATGCCATTTCTACGTAAGGAATTTCGAGGTAGAGCTGACAGGCTTGAACCAGCTGGTTATTTGCTCCAGTTTCAGAAAGAGTCTCTCTGATATCTTCGATGTGATGGATCAATGCAGCAGCACTGTATGCAAGGAGACCAAATCTTCGTTCTTTATAGAGAGCCAATTTCTTTGGTTTCTCTTTCTTCCTCAGCAAATCATCAAATTCTTCATAAAGAGATGTCTTATGACCATCATTCGACACCAGCTTTCCCATGGCCTGAATCACTGCTGGAACCAATCCTTTTGACAAAAATGAGCGTATAGAAAGCATCATTTTGAAAACTTTTTCTGGAATACAAAGTTTGGTTTCAATTTTCTTCAAAATTGACAAATTTCCACTGTCAAATACCTCACAGCTGTGACTAACACAGAGTAGATGGAGAGGTATATGAGTTGATGACGTGGTACCATATTTGGCAGCATGATGTTGCACAGCTTGAACACATTCAGCCTCAGTTGGAAGAGAATCAAGCAGAAGATAAGTCCAATCGTCGTAATTATAATCTTCGTCAATCTGCCCTGCTATACCAGCCATGTTCATTGCATTTTACTAACTGAAAAAGAAAGCAAAGTTCAATCAAATTCACAATTAATGCAATGCAATGTTATTGTGTCTATTTAAAGATGCCATTGCATTGTTACAGAAAGAAAACATTTCCTTATTTGGTAATTTTCCATCTAGAACTCAAATTAAGCCCCTTTTTGACAACCTATGTTGATTCTTAGGGACTTTTTGACTCTTTGGCTAAATCGGCCATATTTAGCCCCTTTTAAAATTAACAGTGCAAAAGTTAGGAGAGTGCCTGCTTCAAGCATTTCCCAACAGTTTCTGCCATGTAGAGGTGTCTTTGGGCCCATGGGAGGTGCATTTTGGAAAATCCGTGATTTCCGACCATTTTTGGCTAATTTTGACCCATTTTGGACTCTGAGATACTCTAAAAAACCCTATACTTGTGGGATAGCCAATGGGAATGTTAGATTTAATGATACAAATGCATTTATAGTCAAAAAATGCACCCTGTGGCTTTCAATAAGTGATTAAGTGTGTTCGGGGGTGAAATTTGGGCCATTTTCACGCGTCGACGCGGTCAAATCACGTTTGGGGCCAGCGACCCTCCAATTTTGACCCGTTTTTAACAAAATCACTTGTTCCCATCTATTTACATATAAATGAAGGTAATAAGCCACTTTTGGCATTTATTTGAAAAATTTTGTTTCTATAGCCTACCCCTAATAACATTTATTTGTTATAATTTTATTTTTTTTTATTTTTTGGACAACTTTTTCGTACCCTATGGCAAGTAATACAAACGCACAAATAGTGTTGACCGTTGAGCATTTCCTGAGAACAAGACAAATGTCAGTTAGTTGACACTTAAATATTTGAAGTCTTGATAATGACTTAAAAATAAATAGTTAAAAACAAAATACTGTTAGCAACCCACCTACTAAAGTTATGTGTGGCAAGTCTCCTCCTAAAACACTCTTTAACCCTAACAATAACACTAAGTTCGAGTGCCCCCCCTCCAACAAAATACCTCTGTAAGCCACATACAAGCGTCTAAAACAAACAAAAAATAGATCCTTCCTTAAAGAAAAATGTACATAAAAAATAAATTGGTTAACTGCCCTAAAATGCTGGAAATGGTGAATTATTTTACATTAAATTTTTGTGAAACTAACCGCCCCCCCCCTATAATATTGTTTTTGTTTCTGTCAAGTCTTCAGTATGTCCACACATAATTTTCCTTAGCCCTACAATTAATTCAAAGTCCGAATGGCAACCCTCCCCATATTCTCATTGCATAGAAACCCTCTTAAAACCACACATAATCGTCTTAAAAAAAAAAAAAATAAAACAAAAAGCACACAGGATTTATCTCCCATACACCCCCCCCCCCCAGTTAACTGCCCTAAAACGCTAGAATGACCTGTAATGGGGAATTATTTTACATTAAATTCTAAAATAATTTGTTTATCTTTCATTAAAGTTTTTCATGGCATTTCATACATAATTGCCTAAAAAGGTAGAATCACATTTTGGAGGGGTGGTCAGAAGGGGGTTAGGTGGGGTTAAACAGGTGTTAATCTACAATAATACCAAAGAAATATTGCAATATATTCATTTTTAAATGGTCCTATGTTTAGATTTAAGTTTTTTGTACATAAAGCACATTACAATTCAACTTTGAGTTCTCCAACTTCTTTTCTGTTTATGGATACATGGCATTTTTAAGGAATTGCAGCATATTTATGCACATTTACTGCAGATTATTTGGAAACTATAAACTTTTGGATATTTTCAGTTCCATATTCTGATTCCTTGTACAAAAATACACTTATATGGTAAATTTCATTGCTTAATCTTGTGTTTTAACAAAGATATGACATTTTTACTGAAAAAGTAGTGTAAAAAATGTGACAAAACACATATGGTCTTCAAGAGGGGAAAATATCCAAACGTGTGAGGCACAAAAATAGTCATAACTTCCTTAATTTTAATCAGATTTTAAAAATATTCTTTCTTAGCTCATCAAGTTCTTTCTACATATACCAATATTGAAATATTTTAAGCTATTTCAATTTTTTCATGTGTATTGCTAATTCAATTGTAAAGTACAGAATAGGTACAAAACATCCTCCCCTCCCCATGTTAAGAATGACTTTTTAAATAATAACATTATTTCAGCACGGATCACTCTCTGCATGAGTATCACAAAAATTAATACAAATAATACTTATCTCAATAAGTGAAAGGCTAATTTCTACCAGAAATAAAATGGCGATAATCTCGCAGTTACGAAAAATATTTTTTATTTAATTTAATATTTTTATAATTCGCAATGTTAAATTATTTTAATAACATAAAAACATTCCTTGACTTTAAAAATAGAATTTCTGAAAATTTCAATTAAATTGGTAACGTAGAAATATGGTTTTATTGGCTTTTAACGAACCAAAATTATATATATATATATATATATATAGAAAGAGCTTGATGAGCTAAGAAAGAATCTTTTAAAATTTTTTAAATCGAATTAAAATCAAGGAAGTTATGACTATTGTTATGCCCTGCGTGTTTGGATATTTTTCCCTCTTTAAGACCATATGCATTTTGTCACATTTTTTACACTACTTGTTTCAGTAAAAATGTTATACCTTTGTTAAAACACAAGCTTAAGCAATTAAATTTACCATATAAGTGTATTTTTGTGCTAGGAATCTGAATATGCTATTGAAAATCTCCAGGAAGTAATGGTTTCCAAATAATGTGCAGTAAATGCACATAAATATACTGCAATTCCTTAAAAATATCATGTATCTATTAAAAGAAAAGTTACAGAACTCCAAATTGAATTGTAAGGATCTGTTAATTTTTTTTTTTTTTAAAGACGCTTATATGTAGCTTACAGAGTAATTTTGTTTGGTGAGAAGCTTGCCACTTGGATAGCATTATTGTTAGGGCTAAAGGTAGGATTAACGGAGCTTTTTTTTCTTTTTTTTTTAGAGGGCGTTTAATATCCATATTTATTGTTAGTGGTTCATAATTATTGGCTTTTGAAAATGTTATGCCTTAGATTTTGAACATCAAATTACTTTTAAATATGTAAATGAGGAATGTGAAATTTTACAAGAATTATGACAGACAAAAATAGATTTTATTTAAAACAAGTGATGTCACTAACAGAAAACGTGACGTTTGGAAAAGTATTAAGTGTTTTTTGCACACCTACTTAAATATAAAAAAATACCTTGCTAAAGCTGACAAATCGTTCCCAAATTTTGGATGAATTTGGTTTTTATTTTCAATTACATTTCTTGTCTGAGTGACACATTATTTCTTTAAACTCTCCATTAAGACGGGTTTTAATTCTCTACCTGGACTTTGAGCCAAAATCACAGTGTAATATTCTGATGCTGCACTTGGAGAAATCCTTCATGACTGAGACAATTATTTTTGTTCCTATCCAAATTGCCCCTTTTTGAGAAGCTGGATTAAAAACCGACCTTGTATCTAACTCTGCCCTCATGGGGAGGCAAGTAGGAACTTCACTAGAAACCGAGCACCCCCTACAAATATTTAAATATTGATTTTGCATATTTTTTTTTTATTATAATTGAATAGATTAGTGTCTATTCGATTATAATCCGCTGAAAAAAATTGTAAAAAAGACGAAAACATATTGGGGATGTGGGGAGGTCCTGCTCGCACACATGAAGTAAAGAAAAAAAAATAATAATTTTACATTTTCTCTTTTTTTTTTTTTTTTTTTTTTTTTTATTAAAAAAAACACTGTTTAATTCACCATTAAAAACTAATACAATGGATAAAAGTGCACGCAAGTTACATATTTACAAAGCTTATTTTCTCGTCTTATCAACCATATAAATACTTTTAAAATTTGACCAGAAATAACACCAGACTGGTTGAGATTAGTTTAGGCCTCTTGATTCCTTGGGGAACATAGGGCTACAACGACGCTCCTCCAACGGTCTGTTGGAGGAGCGTCGTTGTTCTGGCTGGTCCTCTTCAGTTCCGTCCATGTAATTCCAGCAAGCCTCAATGCTTCTTTTTCATGTCTGCTTCAGGTGACCAATTTTATGCTTGCCTTGCGGGTTCCATTCATGGGCCTGCCTGGTGATGTTGGATACAGGCTTCCGCAAGGTGTGGTCAATCCAGTTCCATTTTCGTTTTTTGATCTCTATCTCCATTGGAGTTTGGTTAGTTTTGTCAGACAGTTGTTCATCTGATGAATGGTGAATGTCTGGAGTTTATGGGCACTGGTCTTGGTCACTCTCCACGTTTCTGAGGCATAGAGTAGAACGACTTCACATTGGTGTTGAAAATTCGGATCTTATTCCAGAGTGAGAGGGCTGGTGTTCTCCAGATTGGTCTTAAGATGCTGAAGGCATGTCTGGCTTTGCTTATCAAGCGCTTGATGTCCTCCATCTTGTCAACCTCTCTAATGTTCTCTTGTAGTTGCACTGGATCTTGCCTTCTGTTATTTACCCTCATGACCTCTATCTTCCCGATGTAGAACTGGAGTCCAGTCTTTCCAGCTTCCTCTGCTACACGACATAGCTTCTGCACATCTTGAAACATGTGTGAAAAGAGGCTGATGTCATCTATATAGTCCAGGTCCTCCAGCTGTTTTGTAAAATTCCACTGGATACCCGTCCTTTGCCCCGTTGTGGATCGTTTCATGACCCAGTCGACCACCATCAGAAATATTATCGGTGAGAGCAGACAACCTTGACGGACGCCAGTTTGTATGGTGAAAGGTTCTGTCAGTTTCCTCGTTGTGGATCACTTAACAGGTGGCATCCTCGTACATCTGTTGTATGATTGTGACAAACTTTGAAGGAAAGCCATAGTGATGTAACAGTCTTCAGATGACCTCTATCGATGCTGTCAAATGCCTTCTGGAAGTCAACAAAGACTGCATGGAAGGTGGTCTGCCACTCCCGGGACTGCTCAATGATGATGCGCATGGTTGCAATGTGATCCGTGCATGAGCAATCCTGTTGGAAGCCAGCCTGTTCGTCCAGAAATGTCTTGTCTAAGGCGATCTTCAGCCTTTCGAGAATGATTCTGCTCAGTATATTAACTGCTATGGATAGCAGCGTGATTCTCCTCTAGTTATTACAAGATGAGAGATCACCTTTCTTTGGCAGCTTTACGAGGTGTCCGCACTTCCAGTCCATTGGTACTAGTTCTTGTTCCCAGATCTTGGTGAGAAGGAGGTGCAGCATCTCAGTTGAGGTCTGGAGCCTTGAATTCTTCAACTGATATTCCGTCAGGACCTGCTGCCTTGACTGATTTTAGGGATTTTATGGCCCTGCTGATCTCTGCCTTGCTGGGAGGGTTGGTGTTGATGTCCAGGAGCTGGGTTAGTGGTGGGATGTCTGGTGGGGTGGGTGGTTTTTTCAATTTATATATATTTTTAATTTTTATATATTTTTAATAAGAAAGTAAATATATAATGTACTAATAGTAGTAGGAGGTGATAAGTAGTAAAATGGATTAATCCTAATCTTTAAATTACAACACTGGTAAATTTTGAATTTGCAGACGGGGATGAATCTCACAGGTAAGGAAGACATTTTTTTTTTTTATAACATGAATAGATTAACCAAATTAATCATGAGTAGGTAACTAGATCCAATATCTGGAACATTTTTTGCGGTTAAGGGAGATGGTGTTTGATCAACACTGCTGGGGAGCCATGATTTAATATACTGTTTTTTTAAATCCTCGAAACAGTGTTTCATGGTAAACAACTAATCCCTTAAATTAATATTAGTACTATAGTGAATTCGAGAGAGCAAGTTGATGCATTGGTTGCAGGTGATTAAATGAGTTACTAAATAGTTTTCCAACAAATAATAAAAAAAGTTAAAATTAAATGAGTTCTTTTTATATAGTTTTAAAGGTTAAAAAACTTCCAAGACTATATTTATAGTAAGTTAGAAAAATATATGGCAATTAAGCTACACAGAATATTCCTCGTTTCATCCACACTAGGATTCGTCAGGCTTATGAGCATAAGCTTAATTGCCATATATATTTTTCTAACTTACTACCTAGCTCTACCTATGTATTGAGCAAAAAAATAAAGATATAAAATCGAAATTAAAATGCAAGTAAAGATAATTCGTTTTGCAATCCAAGATTGATTTAAAAAAAAAATTAAAAATTAAATTCCTATTTGTTTGAATCAATCCATATTTATTTAGAACAAACGAAGAATTTGACATAAAAAGCCACATGGTATCACAATTCGGCCATTATATGAACTGGAAAGGATTTCTGAGTGGAAGATAAACTGTCCAGCGAGATAAAAAAATTTCATTACGAAACAGTCATCCAATGGAAGTCATTTCGCCGTAGCACAGCTCCTCAGTGTGGCTAGACATGTTATTTCTGAAACTCGACTATTTGTCCGTACAATTAACAATTTTCCCCCATAAATCCAAATTCAACGTTTCAATAACACAAAAGGTAAAATATTATTTTGATAAAGTGTACTAAAGATTTACTAAGGTCAAATCACCAATAAAACAGTTTATCGTTTATTATTATAGTTGATTTAAGAAATTATTATAGTTGATTTAAGAAATGAAAACAGCGAACCGGAACTGGAAAATTAAATGAAATAGTTAGGTGGACGTACATGTGCGAGGTCGCTATAGTGAAATACGTATCGGCTCCGATGTTGTACGCAGTGCATTCCAGGGAGCGTGGAGTATTTTATGTTTTTTTTTTTTGGACCGAAGATTAGTTATAGGTAATTATTAACAGGAAAATTGGTGCATCTCCAGATTAGCACTTGTGGCGGTAAACATCAAAATACAAATCAGGATCAGAAAAAAATGAGGCCATGTATAGAGAGGCTTATAACATGAAAAGTGAGAAAAATATTAGATAATTGTGCAACATTTTTAGAGCATATTCATGGAAAATATGGTAATTAAAAAATTTTCAATAAGCTTTGGGGGATGGGGAAAAAACATGTTTTGATCAATTGAAATTTTTATTTTTTTTATCTTAAATGTAAAGGGCAAAAATCTGTTTAAATTTTTGTACGTATGTATGTCTGCCTAAAACTTTCCACAGAGGCAACAGATTTTCACGAAATCGGTATTGTTTTAAAGCCCGACACTTTGATGACAAATATCGAAAAATTGGCTAAAAACATTAATTCCTTCACCCTCAGCTGGGCACTTTTCTACAGGGAGGGGTAGCAAAAAATTCCTTCATGACAATTGAGCCAAACAGGCATACGCAAAAAATGTTCTTTCTTGAATTAGTTTGAATATAAAAAAAAAAAAAGCTGACCTAATTTTGTTCACACGATCATAGACCAGTCGTTATAGTGGTAGCATCGTTATCTTAAGATTGCACGTTCAAGCCGAGATATCAGAAATATTTTTGATTTTTATTATTTATGCCATTTTTCGTTCGTTTTTTTTTAAATATTTTTCCACCACGTTTGCTGTTTTTTGTTGTTTTTGTTTTTTCCGATTTTTTAAAGTTTTAACATTTAAACAGGATTATGTTTGCCATTTTTTACGTTCGCTTATTCTTTATTTTGCATCACGTTTGTGTTTATTTTTTTCAATTAAAAAAAAAAAAAAAAAAAAAAAAAAGGTTAATGTCAAGTTTCTTTCCAACTCCTCAAAACAAAATTTTAAATGTTTTCAGTGGTGCTGAAAACGAATATCACATTTAAATTTGGGGCAGATAAGTAGTTTTCATGATATGAAGAAATTACTTTTTCAAAAAGTGGGAGGAGGGTCACTTTCCCATATAAATTTAAGTAAAATGAGCACCCACTTTCTGGCCACCTAGTAATTTCTTCATATCATAAAACAAATTTAACTGTGATATTCGTGTTCCGCACCCCCGAAAACCGGCGCTGTTGTTTTTACTGAAAGATTTATTTTTTCATCTCATAATTTAGGACGCTAATTATGCTGTCAGTAAGTTTACAAAAACATACTTTTGTTTTTTGTTCTTTTTTCATTATAGAACTTGTATAGTTGTTAACAGGTGCTTCTTCAGTTTAATATTTCACAAAAATCCTGTTTACATTGGGGGCAGTGGACGGGTGGGTGGTGTTGTGGTGGCGACCTGCCCCTCCAAAAAAATAGATAAATAAATAAAAATAAAAGTACTCACACTTATTGATCCGTGCTGAAATAAAAACTTTACTTAGAAAGCACATCTTAACATGAGGACGTTATATTGAAGATTCGTCTTCCTTTGTTTACAAAGCCATTTGGAGAAATGACGTCCGACATTTTTAGTTATGGATGACCAAAACTGTATAGAATGAATATTTTTTTTTTTTTTTTTTTAGAAGTTTTATTTAAACAGTCTTTATTTGAACTTAATGAACTTTTTTTTTTCTTTAGATTTATGAACTGTTTTTTCCTCATTGATATGTTTATGAATGAACGTTTACCTAACTTTTATAATAAAAGTTAGGTAAACGTTGATATCGAAATTAAAGTTAGTTTTATTTATAAAAAAAAATGGCGCTTCGCTAGGTGTGTCAGAAATTTCGTGAAAAATAGTGAATAATTCCACCCCATCTTTCCAAGATTATAACTCCTCAAAAAATGTAATTCAAGCCCTATTATTTTTTTTTCAATTAAAGGAGCAAGGACCAAGGTTTCATTAAAAAAAAAAAAAAAAAAAAAAAAAAGTTTTTTTTTTTAACTTCGGACTTTACAGGTAAATTTCTAAAAAACACTACTTTTTTTTTGTTTTAAATTTGAATATATTATTTATTGACCTTTTCTCTTCAATTTGTGATATATAAGACTTTGGTGAGTAAATTAATTATTTACTTTTTAATAGACACTTGAAAATGGGGGAGAGCGTGAATTAAAAAAAAAACGTTTGTCTAAAATATTATATTCGGTTTATTGGAAAGAGCATAAAATTTCACATTGACCCTGAAAATATCGTAAAAATAGAATCAATAGAAAAATTTTGATTGATTTTTAAAGTTTAAAAATTGAAAAAATATTTGAGTTTGTAAAATTCATTACTGTTTTTTTTTTTTTTTTTTTTTTTTATTTTTTTTAACAAAAAAAATATTTCTATTACTTTTAAAAACACTTTAATAGATTATTTTGGAAGTATAATCCATAAAGAAAATAAACGACCCACTTTTAAAAAAGAAATTACGAGTTTTTTATATTTTATTCGCAGTTTCGTGTTAGGGGTGTCAAAAATTCCTACAAAAATTCTGATACACCTAGCGCTTCGGCGAAGCGCCGCTTCGCTTATGTCAACGAATGATAAAATCTAAGGGAGATAACCGGCATAAACATAGCAAAAATACGCATTTGGGATGCTGAAATAATCAGTAGAACAAGGAATGTTAAATGCAAAAAATAAAAAAATGATTACACGATTACTGTAGCCGAGTTCCGGAAATTGCTGAAGCAGTTTACGAAAAGGAAAGAAGTTAGTGAAGTTAATCAACGAACTTAAAAATATAGCAATGCTAAGTAGCAAAATAAACATTAATTAACATACATAAAACAAAAGTAAACAATCTGTTACAATGAAACGATGTTAATTAATCAACAAAAATTAAAATAAACTTGTTAATTAATCAAGAAGTTGTTCAATTAGCTACAGAAAAATGCTTCCCTTATTTAAGAGAATAAAAAACAAAACCTGAACACTTTATCTTGTGCAGAATCTTTGAACGTCACTTTTTCTCTAAGTCCAGGCCATCAAAACTAGGGCATTTGGCCTGAACATAGGTGTCAACTTGAGATGGCTGCATTACATTTGGGAGCATGAAGGGAGGAGGAGAATCATCCTTGTGAACTTCTGTGGTTAAAGTTTGTAAATCTCTTTCCACTTCCTCTTTGAATTCGATAAGGTCATAAGCATGCGGTGCCACCCTATCTCTAGGAAAGAATTTAACAAAGTTTTCCTGAACTTGGTCCTCTTTAGATAGCCACTCGTTTCTGTTGTCTGTGGTGTTCTCCAAGGCACACGCATCCACTGCGACTCTTTTCTTTAATTTTTCTAATGTGTATTGTTTATATCTTTCCTCCATATCCAAAAGGGTCTCAAGAAAGTAATTCGTTTTTTCTTGCATTCCTAAGGAATCCTCAAGGGAAGACATTTGTTCCGCGGCCATAATAAAAAATAACAGAGGGGGGGGGGAAATATGCACAAGGTCTGACGATCAGTGTTGCAACGTGTGGAAACTTTCTCCAATGAAAGGTAGAGGTTAACAAGGATTTTGCAACAATGGTTTGTTGCGACCTGTGACTAGGTAAAAATTGTAGAACCTTGTCGGTCTGGTAACAAGGGTAACGATTCGATTTCCTTCAACTCCAATCCCAAACCGAAATCACAACCAAAATTCAGTTCAGTTAGCCAATCAAATAAGTTAAACGTAACAACTACCAATATAAAAAGAGTCATCGCCCACAAAAGATTTCTGCTGCCACTCTTCCTGAGCATCGCAGGTAAGTGCTTCAAGTTTTCTCAATACACTCCCACTCAACAGAAAACAAAATCAATTGTTATTGATTTTGTAAAGCCTTCTTAATATACATATTCCTCATTCTTGATCTTTTCATCTGGAGCTGCACTGATCCTACCGCATCTTAAATGGAACCAGTTATCACATTGATCATGGCCGATCCGTCATCAGGTTGATTACATCTGGGACAAATCCAAACCTGCTCACTCTCCTATTCTAAAGTGGGTCCCTCAAAACTGGTTTTTGACCAAGAAATTCCTTCTATGGACTCTCAGTCATCATAACAAGGTCCCGGACCATCGCCTTGTGGTTCGTATTCCGCATGTAGTTCTAGTGGATATAGATGCTTAAGAGAATACGTTTTCACACTCCCATCACCCCGACGTATCTGTGCCGATCGTACCATACCATCGTCTCTCAGAAACAATTCTTCTACTCTCCCCAATGCCCAAAAGAGTCTAGACTTGTTTAGGAGTTTTATCGTCACAATATTTCCAGGCCATACCTTACTAGATATAGTTGGATAATGATCTTGTTTACGTTCTCGAAGAGAGAGTAAGTAATCCTCTTGCCATATCCGTTTAAACTCCTTGAGCAGCTCATCACGGTTCTTTAAAGATTTCAACAATATCTGTCTGGACGGCAGTTCACCTTCATTAATTGGTTGAATCTCTAATCTAAGAAGTCCAGGGGTTTGATCTGGGTGAAGGAAGTGATTGGGTGTAATTACATCCAGTCTAGAGTCGTTCAAACTCACATAGGTTAGCAGTCTATTGTTCACTGCCCGTTGGACATCTGAAATGGCTGTAAACAGTTTTATAGAGGTATTCCTTTAACGTCTTAATCATTCGTTCCCAAACTCCTCCATACCAGGCCGAATGAAGAGGGATTTTGACATGCTTTATATTATACTGCCCAAATTTATCCTTAAATTCGGAAGAAGTTAGGGCCTGATTTAGTAAACTAACTCCACAAGAAATGACTTTGCATTTATGTGAGAAGGCAAGCCCCACATGTTTGAAAACCTAATGAAGGCCAGTATAAATGTGTGCACTGTCATGTCCTCAACCAGTTCTAAATGCACCGCTCTGACTTCCAAGCACGTGAATATGAGAATGTAAACCTTAGATTGAAGATTTTGGTTTTGAACCCATAGGTGTCCCGTATGATCAATCCCTGTATGTAGGAATGGTCTTACCAGATTTACTATGTTTAGCAAAGTTGGTCATCTTAGGATACGAAAAGTGTATAAGAGTTGATTTTCTAACAAATAAAGCAGTCCTTCAATATTCCCTTCACAGCCTGTCTGCCTTGAGGTATCCAAAATCCTGACATCCTGATTCTACTAAGTGTAGCCGGCACACCTAAGTGTTTAGCCCTCTCATGCTGATCCTTCACAATTAGATTAGTCAAGGGATGATTCTTCCCGAGCAATATAGGGTTTAAAACCTCATATTGTAGAGTAAAATTTTTTTTGATCCTGCCTCTGGAGCGGACGACACCAGACTTGTCCAGAAATAGGTTTAACTGACTCACAAGGTTTGGAATGGGTTTGTCATGAGGTTCATGTAAGAACTTCAATTCAAGGGGAAATGCCTGTTGTTACATTGTCTTGAACAAGTAGTCAGCAGCAGCTTGTTTATAGTCCAGTTCCTTGCCTCTTGCTTTGAATATAAATTTGAAGACTCTGGAGACCACACGTAGAAGTTTGTTAAAACACAAAAATCTGTCAAAGGAGATGATAGATTCAGAACAGTTCTCATTACAGGTGTACAACAGGTTCGTACAAACTATTTGCTGGTTGTTTGCACTAAGACAATCCAAAGTACTATCAGGCCAACAGACAGTTCCACCAGACAACCAGTTTGGTCCAGCACTCCAAAAAGAGAAATTTTCCTTAAATTTACCTGTTGTCAGTCCCCTAGTCATTAGGTCCGCAGGGTTCTGATTGGAAGGTACATATTTATACCTGATAGCAAGGTTGTAATTTGCAAGTATCACTTCTTCCATCTGTGTCACAACAACACCAAATATATGTCAACCTATGTCACGGTAATATATATTGAGCGAATTTCTAACAGTATTTTGTCTAGTTTATTATTTATAAGACCTTTTTCCGAACTTACCGTGTTTAAGAGAGAGTCAGCCGCCATTTTGAATTTTCCAATACATCGGTAAACACTGCATGTTTTTCAAGCTAAATAAACATGTTAAATTGAATAAAAACACGTGAATTATATCCAGTTTGGTAGAAAAGTAACTTATCTTGACTTTGATAACATTTATTTGTTATATATTTGTTTTTTGACAACTTTTTTGAATCTATGTGTACAGTAATACAAACCTGGAAACTCAAATTTTAATGAGATCGATTCGGTAGCGGCAATTTTTTTCACTTAGGAGAAGAGAGCGCCAGGGGGAGATAACTCGAATCACTGCTTAAAGTTTGTCAAAATTTGACGAGATTATTTTTGAAACGTGAGCAGAAAATACTTAAAATATTTTTTTTTTTTTCCACTTATTTTACAAGGGGCCAAAAATTGTATATTGTTGAGAAAACTTGACGCACTTACCTGCGACTCTCAGGAAGAGTGGCAGCAAAAACCTTTTGTGTGGGTGATGACTTTTTATATTGGTAGTTGTTACGTTTAACTTATTTGATTGGCTAACTGGATTATAAGAGGGATGGAGTGAACTGAATTTTGGTTGTGATTTCAGTTTGGGATTGGAGTTGAAGGAAATCGAATTGTTACCCTTATTACCAGACCGACAAGGTTCTACAATTTTTACCTAGTCACAGGTCGCAACAAACCATTGTTGCAAAATCCTTGTTAACCTCTACCTTTCATTGGAGAAAGTTTCCACACGTTGGTTTGGGTGAGCAGCAGTGTATTTTGCCGATTACTCCCATCGTACTACAAAGAGGGGACAAAGCTGTGAAGCTGCGATGTTTGATAGACACGGGCAGTCAAAATTCGTACTTTAGTGGAAGAATTTTGCAGGATCTGGCTTGTGACCCAAGATCCGTCTCAGATGTAAACCTTGAGATTGTGACGTTTCTAGGAAGGAAAACCTGCAATTTTCAGCGACTTACCACAACAGTGGAGTTGACGCCAGGGGTAAAGCGGCAGCTACCTATCCTTATTGACTAGGAATTAGACATCATTCATACAGTGGAGCATTTGCCGATTGTGGTCGAGAACCTTACGAAATTGGATTACACCCTGGATACAGATTTAGGAAGAAATGCCAATATAACTTTGGAAGGGTTAATAGGGGTAGACCTGTTACAATTTATGGACCCCCTACAAATGATAAAATGTATGAATGGGAAAGCTTAGCTTTCCCAACGAGGAGTGATACCTTTTGGGGATCCCAGGAATTTCATGTTTCCTCATCAAATTAAAACGATTCAACACAAGGTTCCAGTTTATGGAGAAGTCATGAGAACTGTTAAGTGTCCGACCTCCATTGTTAATAGTGTTCTTGACGTGTTCTTCTTATTTGGACCCCTATAAAGAAACTTTTGAGGACAGTACTGTAGAAAGAGGTCTGGAGTGGATTTACAGTGTGGAGTCTTTGGGGCTATCAGAAAATGACACCTTGTCCGACTATGATGCCCAGAAGGTAGAGGAGTTTATGAGAAATATAGAGTTTATGAGAAATATAGAGTTTAAGGAGGGACGGTACTGGGTGCAGTTACCGTGGCACACTGATAAATTAGCTCAGGTGCACTCTAATCACCAAGTAGCCCTCAAGGTGTTGGATAGGGTGGCAGCAAAAACCTTTTGTGTGGGTGATGGCTCTTTTTATATTGGTAGTTGTTACATTTAACTTATTTGATTGGCTAACTGGATTATAAGAGGGATGGAGTGAACTGAATTTTGGTTGTGATTTCAGTTTGGGATTGGAGTTGAAGGAAATTGAACCGTTACCCTTATTACCAGACCGACAAGGTTCTACAATTTTTACCTAGTCACAGGTCGCAACAAACCATTGTTGCAAAATCCTTGTTAACCTCTACCTTTCAGTGGAGAAAGTTTCCACAATATAGCTAGTCACATGTTTTTTTGTGAAGGTTTGGGGTTCCCGGGTTGGCTACATAGATTGGAGTTCAGCCGAACATGTGCTATGTTGTTGTTGTTGCATTTATAAGTAGAAAATAAAATTTCTTTAAATTATTTCTTTTAGAATTTCCGAGTTGGTAAATTTTTAGTTTACCGACCCCTCGGCATTTACCTTTAATTTGTCGACTTTTAAAGGTTTTCGCGTACGCTGAGAACGAATGTCGCATTTATTTTTTGCGGCCGCCACAACACACCCGCCCCCGCCCCTCCATGGATAACGGTTAATTGAACTGCAGAAGCACCTGTTAAACGACATAAGTTCTATAATTGAATAACCCCCCACCACCACCAACAACAAAAAAAAAGAACGAAAAGCATAAAATATGCTTTTGTAAACCGCTCGTGAAAACTGACAGCAATATTTTTAATGAGGTGAAAACTTTATTTTATGAAAAATATTTCTTGTCTTGTGAAACGTCAAGGAAACGTCGGGAAACGGAAAAATATCCGGAAGGGTGTGTGTGTGTGGGGGGGGGTATTTCGGCATTGAAGCCGAATGGAGGCCATGTTTTGGCTCTTTTTGGCGTTTTTCTTAAATAGGAAACAAGATGGCCGCCAGCAAAAATGATAAGGATTACGTTGGATACTGAATGTTTGCGCAAAACATAATTGCGATATTCGTTCTCAGCGTACCCGAAAACCTCAATAAGTCGACAAATTAAAGGTAAATGCCGAGGGGTCGGTAAACTAAAAAAAATAGCAACGTGGGGTCGTTATTATTTAAAAAGCCACTCTTAACATGGGGGATAGGGGCGTTTTGTACCTATTCTTACAATTAAATAATAAAAAAAAAAAAAAAAAAAAAAAAAAACATCATAAAACACGTTCTTATGAGAGCGCGTTGAAGGCAGCCATCTTGGATTAAAAAAAATTGTTTGAATTTTAGAAATTTCAAAGGGAGATAACTCCAGTTAAAGCGCTGACACCCCTCCCATCTTTAACACTACCTTTTCTTCCTAAAAATCGAACATTTTACTCGGTATCATAAATTGTTTTTTTTTTTCGTTGTAAAAAAAAAAAAAAAAAAAAAAAAAACTACTTGATGAAATTAAGTGAAAATTTTTTTCCGAGAACTTCGTTCCATAACGGATACATACAATTTAAACTTTTTTCGATATTTTCATTTTTTAATGTCTTGACTAAACTGTACAAATACCAAAACTTTAATTAAACTTGGAAATGCGATTTAAAAAATAGCGCGGATCAGTAAGTGCATTTGCACTAGCACCCTTTATTTTCCAATTAATTAAACAAAGATGGGTTGGAAAAAAAAGCAAGAAAATTCAGTAACAGTAGGTTGTGTGTGTGTGTGTGTGTGTGTGCGTGTGTGTTTATATATATATATAAAGTACATTTTTCGGGTTTGTTTTACAATCCAGAGATACGAAAAGGTGATAAAATTTTCAAATATATAACATTTTTCTCCTACCTGTAAAAGTTTTCCGATCCTCCGATAGCAACAAGGCAAAAAGAATTGGTTAACTTAGAAAACACTCCAATTTCATTATTCCCTTCAAATTGTGTGCGTACAGCCATATTGATGAGAGTTGGATAAAATTATTTGACTTATTTATAAAAAGAAAAAAAAATTAATCACACGAGACAAAAATGAAGTTTTGACTAAGGACGACTTTATGCTTTTTATACTCAGATTTTGGAGAGTTACTCAAGGGGATGTAACTCTGAACTTTTTCCTCACTCTGATGCAATTCCAATTGAGGTTGCGAACTGTTGTGCAATCTTCTGATAACTATCTACTGTATTTTCTGGTGACGCTTATTTTTAATTCAATTTTTGAAGAACAGTTTTATATTCCTTAATAATTATGAGATTTAGATTAAAAATAAGAACTATTTTTTTTTATTAATTTTTAAAACATTTAGAAACCTTAAGCATAGGCACCGCCAAAACTGGGGGGGTAGGTCAGTACTTTTTGACGGACCGTCTTTTTAAAAATCTACCAAAAATCAGGTAATTATCCGATCAATACGAAATTTTCAGCGATTATTAGGAGAAGAATGAACTTTATAACAGTGTACTTATTTTTCATAAACGATATTTATATATATATTTTTTTTTGCTTACAAAACCCCCCCTTGTTTTGAAGTGGGAACAAATATGCTTAAAATAATCATCTGAAACTGAACAAAACATATTGTGTTGTTGTAAGGGACAGATTTATAGATTTAAAAAAAAAAAAAAAAAAAAATTGTTTGCATACCTTATTTTGACGTCTGAATATCAGAACTTCGATTGTGTTTAATTATCCCGCTTTTGAGTTTTGAAGTGTGAAATTCGGTGAATATTTTAAGTAAAATAATTAATTTAAGTTAAGCAAAAAAAAAAAAATTTTTTTTTAATATTTATACGAAAAAAGCCATTTTAAAATTTTTGATAAATAAATTAACAATTTTTTTTTAGCGAGCCGAATAATGCATGACCATTATTAAACAGAGCATGCTTTGAATAATCGATACAAAAAAAAAAAATTCGATAAATGTTGTGCCCTTTGTGTTAAAAATAGCATCATTTTTTTCGATCCCGTTTGAAAACGTTTGCCGCCTTTCGACTACGGTGGACCAAACGCGCTGAAATAATTTTTTTTTATTCTGCTTTAAATTGCCCCCCCCCATTTTGGGGAGCCTGGCCCCCACACACATACACATTACAAACCAAACTCATACAAATGGTCACCCATCTGGTACTGGCCAGCCTCAGCTTAATAATACATTGAAATTTTCGTCACTGAAAAATAAGTTTTTTTGGCTTGTTTGGTCTTCCATAGTTTTCTTCTTATAAAACGCAAAGGTAAACAGAGTCGATCTCGACTCTACATTGACGCGAAATATCTAGTTACCTATATGAATAAGTGGAATTATTTGAAATTCAGGTACTTATATTATAATATTTTTGCATATTCTCTTAGAAAATCATCCTAAATCTTAGTTAGACAATAAATAAATAAATTAATTATTTCAAAAACCTTTTTTTTTTAATATTTAAGTACGTTTTTTGTGCAAGACAAAAGATGTCACTTGTTAACTTTTGGGGAAAATTTAACATTTAAAATTTAATTAAAAATAGTAGAAAAAGTTTTACATTATTCTGTTTTCTATATGATAAAATTCAGGGTTCTATCTTTCTAGAAAAAAAAAAGTTACTCAGAAATAATGGATTTTAATAAATGTAATTTAGTTTTAAAAAACAACAACAACTTGATTTTGCGGCCATTAAGTTAAGCAGGTGTTATCAGAATTTTTGTAGGAATTTTTGACACCCCTAACACGAAACTGCGAATACAATATAAAAATCTCGTTGTTGATGATACGTTTTTCTAAACCCTCGACAAAAACCAAATATTAAAAAAAAAAAAGATGGTCTACGTTGAGTTCCATGGAGACCAGCATAAAAAACAAGCGTTGCTCCCTTCCTGGCGCATGCGCACGTAACATTTTTTTGGTGCTAGTCTATAAATGGTTCAGAAGTAATCTTTTTTACTATAAAAATCTGAAAAAAATCTTTATAATGTACGTACTTGTCACTGCATGAAAATGTCATATTCCAAAAATCACTTAAATCGATCAAGTAGTTTTTTTTTATTTAAGAAAGTCAAATATTATGAGACATTTTATCGAAGAAAAACTTCACGCGATCTTGTTTTTGAATGATACACTGCTAGCGACATCTATTGGGAATGTTTGGAATATAAGATCGGCAAGGGGCAGACAGTCGACTGTCCACGCTATAGAAAAAAAAACTTGGAAAATTAAGACATTTCTAAGTTTTTGAGGATGTTGAAAACGAAAATAACGTTTAAAATTCCAGCAAACGAGTAGTTTTCAAGATATGAAGAATTTTACGTAAATTGAGCACCCACACGTTGATGCTACTCCAACAAAAATTCGGCAAATGTGTTTTTCAGCGGTGTAAATTCAAGTTTTACACTAGTGGTGGCATAGCAGTGTCAGAAATTTCGTGAAAATAGTGAATAATTCCACCCCATCTTTCCAAGCTTATAACTCCTCGAAAAATGTAATTCAAGCCCTAATTTTTTTTTTCAATTAAAGGAGCAAGGACCAAGGTTATATTAAAAACAAAAAACAAAACAAAACAATGTGTTTTTTTTTTTTTTAAAAAGGTTTTAAACTTCGGACTTTACAGGTAAATTTCTAAAAAAGCGATTTTTTTTTTGTTTTAAATTTGAATATATTATTTATTGACCTTTTCTCTTCAATTTGTGATATATAAAACTCCACGACATAAATTAATTATTTACTTTTTAATAGACATTTCAAAATGAGAGGCGTGAATTATTCGACCCCCTATCTTTCTAAGCTTATAACTCCTCGAAAAATGTAATTCAAGCCCTAATTTTTTTTTCAATTAAAGGAGCAAGGACCAAGGTTTCATTAAAAAAAAAAAAGACAAAAAGAAACAATGTGTTCTTATAAAATAAGGTTTTAAAACTTCGGACTTTACAGGTAAATTTCTAAAAAAGCGATTTTTTTTTGTTTTAAATTTGAATATATTATTTATTGACCTTTTCTCTTCAATTTGTGATATATAAAACTCCACGACATAAATTAATTATTTACTTTTTAAGAAAAAGTTGAAAATGGGTGACACTTGGGGGGGGCGTGAATTTAAAAAAAAACGTTTGTCTAAAATATTATATTCGGTTTATTGGAAAGAACATAAAATTTCACATTGACCCTGAAAATATCGTAAAAATAGAATCAATAGAAAAATTTTGATAGATTTTAAAAATTTTAAAATTTTAAAATATTGAGTTTAAAAATTGAAAAATATTGAGTTCGGAAAATTCATTACTGTTTTAAAAAAAAAAAATATTTTTATTACTTTTAAAACAACTGTAATAGTTTATTTTGGAAGTATAATCCATAAAGAAAATAAATAACCCACTTTTAACAGAGAAATTACGAGATTTTTATATTGTATTCGCAGTTTCGTGTTAGGGGTGTCAAAAATTCCTACAAAAATTCTGGTGGCATCATGTGTTGATTCAGCACGAGTGTCAAGAAGGTGATAAAGTTCGTACGACTGTAAAATGTTCAGGAAAAGAATATTTTGGCAAAAAACATTAGTTTATAACTTCTTGTATGGTTGCTAGGACTATGTATATGTCCTTAATGAAAAGTAGAAGAGAAAAAATTTTTCTCTGGCTGAGGCAAAATGAAACAAGAAGGGCAAATGTTAATTCTCGCTAATCTGGTATTTTCATGTGGAGAATTTAGGTGTGTGACGCACGCGAAACGATGTTGGTTGGTTAATGTCAGACCCGACAGAATCGATCTGGTTGTTGTTTATAGCATGTTGACTTCGACTGCGACTGATTAGTTTTGGCGTGTGTGTCTTTTTTATAGGGTTCAAATCGGCTCCAACGAAAACTGTCGGAAAAAATATTTTTGAAATTCACTTTCTTTGTAATCCGATTGGATGAAAAAAACATCTTTGTCACGTGAGGTGCTTTGAAATACGCCCGTGTGAAGAGGCAGAGTTTTAGTTTTTACAATAGTGAAAATTGCGTGGGTGTAGACAGCAGTTGTATGTGCAACTGAAACATTCCATAAGGAACGTTATGTTTATTGCATGTCGCTACATAGGAATAGTTGCTCAAGTATGTATAAGAAAATGAAAAAGTTTTTTAAAAAATGCATTTCACATATTTTTTAACCATCTCTCTCTCTCTCTCTTTCTCTCTCTTTACGTAATCTTAGTCAAGTTATTTGATCACGGCCTACTATAATAATATGGCCGTATATATCACATTGAGAGGTAATTTTCTAAGAAGCCATTGAAACTAAGACAAAGGGAGGTAACTCAGAAATTGTTTTCTATTCAAACATTGTTTCAGATGTTAATGCTTAATTAAATAATTATTTCAGGTTTTAATATTTAAAATAATGCTTAAATGAATTCTACTTACATATTTTACTGTTATTCTGTCCAAAGTAAAATGTTTCCATTAATTAGATGTATTTTCCCCTTTTATTTCTTTATAATACACAACAAAACAAAAACAAATTCATTTTGAGTTGTCTCCCCTGACCTTTCCAATAATTTTGTTGTTTATAAATATGAAAAAAAATTGCTTTGACTACAACAGGTTATTTGTTTTTTAAAGATTTTATTAGAATACCTTTTTTTTAAGAATATCAAAATATTTACAAAGCACATGACTATAAAGATTGGAAAGGAAGTAAATTGTTTTTCACTCTGTTACAAAATTATCAAATCATTAACTGATATCTTTCTTACAAGAGGAATTTTAAAGTATCTTTACAAAGCACAAGAAATTCAATAAAAACTGTAAATAAAGGTAAATGTTCAACAGTAAATTTCACTTTTATTTTGATCGTTGCCGCTTTTTAAAATTTTTTAATGAATCTTTTCTAATTTCATCTGAAGAAAGTTTTTGTTTGTTGTTATAGAATATATTTATAACAATTTTTGTTGTAAATTTATGTACTTTTTCTGTGTTTCTCACATGTAAATACATACTTTGGCGAATAAGTTTTTAAAATTATCTGCGGACTTCCTAGTTGTAGACTGACCATGTTTTTCAATGAATTGAGAAGAAAAATCCAAAATTGCAAAGCAAGAACAAATAAATACAGCAATCTGAGTGGATGGAATTGTCAAACCTCCTCGAGATGATAAATTAAGATAACGATTCTCAGTGATCTCCGTATCATTGCCAACCATAAAAGTAGAACAAATATCACAGTTAAAGCGCTTCAAAAGTTTTTTGCAACATAACCACCAATTGAATATGCTACTTCTTTGCTGTCAGGTGATAAACATAGTTCATTTATTTCTGACTCATGTTTGGACAAAATATCCAGATGATTATAATTTTCATTCTTTGACAATGGATTGAGGTTTTCCTGTTAATATTTTCTTTTAAAAGGGATCTACAGATTAAAATCTTTTCACTGCTATAAATCTCACGAAGACCCACTAAAAATCTCCCTCTGCTCATTTGACGATACTGTGAAAATCGCTTTTCAAGGGGATCACTTTGAAATATACAAGTGAGAATATATTCATATCCATCATTCAGCAGTTCTTTCATAAGCATTGCTTGTGCTCTCAAAGTTGTGACAAATGCTTTGCTAGTCTGTGCAGTGAGGCAAAAGTCAGAAATTTTTGACCAAGACTCGACCCAGTTAGAAAATGTTTGGTAAAAGTTGATTTTATCATCACTTGCAGTAACAGCATTATTCAAAAAATTAGGGGTAAATCTTTAATTAGAATTCGCTATAGTCCACCAGTACCATATCAATTTAAGAAAATTTGCAATGTCGGTCCGTTCTGGAAAGTAGCTTTTACAAGCAGCAATCGTTGTCTCGTGGAATACAGCAATAGCCAAATTGACACTTTGCTTATTGTCACCAGGATGTAATGCATTGAAAGTTAGTTTTGGTGCTTTTTGTAATGTAGCATCCAAAACCCTGTCCTTGCCATATATTTTATGTATATCAGACCAAGATAAAACTCCTGACAAATGAAAGTCCAAAATATTGAAATCGAAAGAAGGAAACACAAACTTGCTTTTGTTTAGTAAACTGTTTCGAATATTCATCAACAAATGAACAGTGTCAAAAAAGAAAAAAATTTTGTTTGGAGAATCTAGATAAGTAATAAAATGTTTTTTTATCTCCTTCAAATTTGTTTAATAAAATTTTAAAGGCATTTACATTTGCAGAGTGGTTGTCTGCAACGACAGTCCTTATATTAAATCCTGCATTTAAAAGCTGTACAATGCATGCAATTATCTCCTGAGAGAGCCAGTCACCAGTAACAGTCACTTCAGGACAGACTTTAACTACAGTTGGCACTGTCTCCTTCAACCCTGAAATCATAAATATCATGATACCTTTATATAAGTTGCCAGTTTCATCAGCACCAACATACTTCCAACCATGAAACTGAGTTCCCTTTTGAAGGTACATTTCATCCAACATCAAGATACAATCCTGAGAAAGTTTATCTTTTCCCAAGAGAGATTTTGCAGCAGTTATAGATTCTACATCACCTTTTTGTATTTTTTCTAATGAAGAAAATGAAAGAAATGGTAATTGCTCGACCAGTAGTTAATATGCTTGAGGAGAAGTATAGCGCAATAATAAAGAGAATCTGATTAGTTCAACAGAAAATGAAGGTTTAAAATGTTGAAATTTGTATAGTTCTTTTAGAATGGAATTTGGAGGTTCTGCTACAATGTTTTAAATATAAGGGGGGAAATTTTTCAACATGCTATACCTTGTAAGTTTTGCATTGTGACCCTTCACAAACCAATGTGGTAATGGTATTGGATTTCCATAATACTGAAGTTGAACGTGTAAATTGTTGTCAATCCGAATACATTCTTTCAGTAATGGAAAATTTGTCTCAAAATCTATACGGAAAAGCCATACATATTTTTCATTTTTTTTAAACTGAAACCAGTGGGGCAACACTTCGTTTCTTCCAAATCTTCGAAACTCATAATAATATTTGCAGAAAGAAAATTTGGTAGTTCATCATCTTGGTAATTTCGATCCTTTGGGGCTTTTCTCATTGTGTTTGATGTAGGTAAAAGAGATGGCTTAATATTCACTAACGCTGAATGAATTGTTGGTATTGGATGTAGGGACCAATTTAACTTATTTCTTTTCCCTTTTAAAATAAATTTTTCCTCAAAATGTTTTATACATAAAACTGAATTTTTTATTGCAATCCAATCAGCACGATTTACAAATTTTGTCCATTTTTCAAACAGGTCGGGCTTGCCATGATGAAAAGTTGATAAATTTTTGTGGTTTTTATAACCAGTTTTGCAGCCAAATGCAACGCATTTGTTCACCATTTTGTTAAGCAAATTATAACAAAACTTAAACAATATTTTTAAAAAGATAATATATATTTTTTACAATATTTAAAATGGGTAGAAAAAATTCAACAAGTAGAGATCGCAAAAATGGTTCTAAGCATAAAGATCGCTTAAGTCTTTGAAAACAAATCAAGGGAGGTTACTCTATTGTACTTTTGTTCTGTAAATTAACATGAATAAAAGCGGTGAAAAATATTTTATATGGATAAAAACATATATTTTAAGAATGAAATAATATAAAAATGTTTAAATAAAAGTTTATTATTCATTATTTCAAGAATTAATACAAACTACTTTTGAGTTACTTTGAAATTTGCAATGTTGTATGCGGCTTGAGCTTACACAGTTTTCCATAATAAAAACGTGGCCTCTCATTTAACATACGATGATTCCTCTCCACTATCCCATTGCCACTCAGCCAATATGCTGCCCTAAAAAATTGCATTACTCCCCACCTTTCACACACCTCTTTAAAGGCTTTTGATCGGAAAGTGGGGCCATTGTCCATTAACAGTTCCTCAACAGGCCCTCTTTCTAAAAATATTTCTTCGATGATCCCTCCGATCGCCCATGCAGCTTCTGTAATGATCTCTCTCCATATGGCAAACTTCCCCCGTCCACAGTCGACCATCGACAGATACAGCTTATGGCGATAATGGGTCACATCAATGGCCAATCGCTTCCAGTCCTCTGCAATGTGTAACTCTCCTGCTTCATGTTTGGATGGTCCAGAGTCTATCAATTGGCACTCCTGACAGTGCTCCACTACCTCCCTGACCTCCTTCTCGGTGGTTTTCGGGTAAACCTCTCTTGCTAGGAATAACGTCCGTTCTCGACCAAAGTGGTGCATTTCATGTAACTTTTTAACTTCCTCTCCTGCACAGCATACTGAGGAAACCTCCTTTCTCTCTTGCAGCCAGGTCTTCTTTACCCATGTCATCAAATCCGCCTTGTTCTTTTCTGATGGGATCAGCACTACAGATACCTTCAATTGGAATTCTGCTATCAAATCTGCAAGTGCTCCAAGCCTTCGCTTGATCAGCATTTCTGCAGCACATCTGGTCCTAACTCTCTTATCGCCAGTCACTGCTGACCTGATCCATGAAACTACCATTGCCGAATCGGATTTGATTTCAATCGTTTTCAATCTCCACTTCAGGGCCAGATTGATTCTTTTCATAGCGACCTCCAGTTCGGCTACGTTGATATGGGAATAGTCGTTTTTCTTCCTTAACCATGCTGCATCTTCCACAGTTACGCCTCTCATCTCTAATATGACGCCCAATGCCAGACTGCTGGCATCACACAAAATCACCCCGTATCTTCGCCACTGACATACCATTCCCCTTTTACTAGGTCTTCTTTCATCACTCTCGCGATGATTTCTTGTAGCATGCTCGTGACCTCCTTCGTCACACAGCTCTCCCAGCCATCAGTGCCCGTTTGTCATTTAATAAAGCTGCACACTATTCTGAGCCAGCCGGTGATTCGATAGTGTCCCACCAGTCTCCCACAGACCGAGAAGAGTTCTCGTTTTGTCAGGTCAGTTCCGATTTCGGGTATTACATTCCCTTGCCATCTCGGCATAGTTTCAACCCCAACGCCACTCCTCCATCCAGGGATTCTGCCGGTTTTGCAGTCAACCCATACCTCGCGACATGGCCTCTCACTTTCTCTGCTGTCACCTCTGCTTCCTCCATGAGAATGTCATCAATGTACAAACTAGTGGCCTTGTCCACTGTACAGTCTTTACTCAGCACCGTCTTCAGCATGGCAGTCATAATTTTGGGGGCTGAGCTCAGCCCAATGCCTAACCTCGTCAGGCAATACAACTTCCCCTTGTTCCGGACCAATTGATGTTTCCAGAGTTTTTCATCTACATGGATCTGGAGATAAGCCAACTTCAGGTCGACAATCTTAGTGGCCTGCTTCATTCTCCTCCACTTCCTCATCACCTCTTCGCATACATCAATCCCCTTTCTAGTGTGGCAGGCTACGTATCTGTTTAATTCTCTGAAATCCAGTACCGGTCTAATTTTATTCTTTGTAGGTTGAACAACCGCCAGTAATGGTAGCACTCCTTTTTCTTCCCCTGTCCACGGTTTCAGAATTCCCTCCTCTATCCACCTCTCCACCTCTTCCTCAAATCCTTTTCTTATGTCTCCTCGCAGTGTTTTCTCGTAGCAGCTTACTTTGTTTCGTAGTTCCTAAGGCCTGGAGATCCATTTCCATTCCACTGTCTACCTCTCACCATCGAACCTCACCAGGAAATCCTCGTCCTCAATGCAGCAAGCCTCTGGTTTTTGTGTTCTGATATTTCTATCACCTTCCACTCCTGCCATTCCTACTACGCTGAGGCATCCAAAAGTTACTTGGTCCCCTCTCAACATAGCGCCCCCCCCCCAATTGGTTGATTGCACTTACACCTAAAACCACGTCAACATCACCAACCAGACGATCCAACACCAGGGCTCATAGTCCAATAGACACACCTTGCACCAGTACTTCCGCTGTTGTCTCTCCCAGGCATTTCACCTCGCTGCCATCCACGGTCTTAATACTCCTGGTTCTGCTCCATGATCTAGCGACATTCTTCGTTACGAAAGCTGTGGTGCAGCCTGAGTCAACAAGGGCCATGGCTCTCTTCCCATTGACCATTACCGGTAACTGAGGCAATGTTTTCTTGTACGCCATTTCCACATAGAAGAGGGAACCACTGGTGCAATGGCTCCCCTTCACTCGTTTCCCTGGTCCTGTGCAGCAACGCAATAGCGGCTAATGTGCCCCACTCGTCCACATTGGTAGCAGATGATCCCCGGTCTCGGCTCTTTGCAGTCCTTGAACAGGTGAGGACCCTGGCACCGGAAGCACTTGATGGCAGGCCTCCCCTCCTGTCGCCTCGCTGCCTGTCTCTCCTCATTCAAGTGGGGCCTCATGCACTTATTTCCACTCACAGCTGCGGCCATGATTGGGCCTTGACATTCTTGACTAGGACTCTGGCGTGGACCAAGAGATCATCCACTTCCATTGTATTGATCTCAGTGATTCTCTGCATGTTCGCGGAGATTTCTTCTAGGAAGCCGTTCACTAGGTATAGCTTTACCATCATCTCCAGACTCCTCCCCATGTAACCAGCCAATCCTGCCAGTCTTCTGATCTCTACAGCAAAGACGTCAACAGACTCGCCTGCCCACCTCAAACTTGCAAGTGCTTCAAATGGACTCTCGGCGAAAGCCAATTTCAGTCTTTGCTCCACTGAGGCAAGGTCTCCCTTATCTTCATTGCGCATCTGCTGGTAAATAGTGAGGGCTTCCCCCTCTAAGTATAGCGGCAGCAGGGTGACCACATCTTCGATTTTCTGCAACCTTGCCACCATCTTTAATTTTTCTAGCCATTTAATTAGGTCACCCTCCCAAGTGAAGGGTCTCAACATCTGAGTTGAGAGTCTCCAGTCAGCCATGTTAACATACTTGACTCGCTGAAATAGCTTCTAGGATTATAATCAGGATTCGGTTCTGAGGTTCGGGAAGGAGTGAGTCACTCTCTCGACAACAGCACGTTTCTGCCCTCTTCTTTTCCAATCGACCACACCTGGCCTCTCGCCATCAATGTCACACCGCACAATCCGATCGTCAGCAATACAAAATTCTTTTCAAGAGAAGATGTTCACGACTCTTTTCTATCTGCTGCCCCAGGGAATTTTTCCCTGCTTTTATATCCTGCTATCTAGAAAATAAAGGAAGAGACAGGAAAAAAAAATAGCTTCTCCCATCATGCTCTGCCTTTCCAAGATGCCCTTCGCGTATACAAATGCGCTGGCCATCCTTTTCTTCTTCTTTTCCAAAGAGCGATGCAGATACGCCCGGTAGGTTTCTTTTCTTTTTTTTTTTTTCTTTTCTAACCATATACCCCACACTCTCCACTCCTTTGCTCTCTTCCTCTCCTTCTCCACCCCTCTCTCTCTTTCTTTCTCTCTGCTAATAGAAAAATTAAAAATAAAGAAAAAAAGCAAGTAATTTTCAGTTAACTAAAATAATTTGGCCTACTTTCAGTGTTGTCTTTGGAACAACTTCCAGAAAGAATGAAAGTAATTTTTCTACCTGCCTCCACACACTAATTTCCTCCCTGATGACCTCAATGGAATGAATACTACGTCATTTTTCTTTCTTTTTCTTTTTTTTTTTCCATTACAAGCTCAACATCATGTGAACGATGAACAGACAAGAAAGAGATTGATGCAGTTAGAGGAGCATTTTGGTAATTTTGTTAGTGTTGCTTCAGAATTATCTGACAAGAGTTTTTCCCGTTTTTCAGTTTGGTACAAGCTATTTCATCCTGAAAATGGATAATCAACCGACTTCTCAAATTTGATAGAACTGGAACAGTTGACTGAGAAACTGGAATTGATGTGTGATCCATGTGAGATGATGCAGTTTTATCATGTTATCCCTCCTCACCTAATTGAGAAATGTTCACCGTTTACCAATAATGGACCGAGGCGATGGAATCTGACACAGGAAACCTTTGTCAGTGACAGATTCACAAGAATTTCTGTTAATGCATATATATAGTGAATTTGCAGAAGTTGTATCTTTTGGAGAAATTCGAGATTATGCAATGACATACATGTTTGTGTGGTTGGCTTCTTGATTCTATGAAAATGTTCCACAATCTTAGTACTACAGATGCTCAAGACTGCATGCAGAGGGTGCAGTTTCTGGAAAATAAAATTGGGGATGAAATATCAGTACCATCTATGTCATTTATTGTAAAAGCATGGCTATAATTACATGAAGGATTCTGCGCTATGAAACAAGTACTGTCAAGAATTGTGCATTTCAATGTACTTAAAGAAATAAACGATAAGATAGTCAAAATCTTGAAGTTTGGAATATAGACTTTTGTCATTTATATATATATATATATATATATATATATATATATATATATATATATATATATATATATAATGTATATTAGCAGGCCACCAAGCATTGCCCCATCGGAAAATACGCTTAAAAATGATATTTTCATTAATGCAGATTTCGTATTTATTATTATATTATATTTGACCCAATAATAATGATTTACAAAGTTTTAAAAAATTACTTGTGCGCCACCAACAAGAATCAAAACCAAAACGTTTAGCTTATAATTTACTTTTTCCTTTGACGTTAATGCCTGAGTTATGAAGACATGTTTGCTACAAGGCTAAAAATTAAAACATGAACCAATAGCTATTACGTTACGCATGCATATTCATAATTCTGTCATTCGAACTTCACCTGGCAAATTCCATTTTTTAATTTTAACACTTTTGTATCGATTTTCCCTGGCTAAAACCCAAATATAAAGTTTTGTATCGGTTCGAATACCCTATATATTAAGTTTTATGTCTGTAGACCAACAACTGACAGAGGAGTTTGGTAGACAAAATTTTTTAAACAAAGATATATACACATACATAAATATATATAGAAAGAGGTTTGTATTTACTATAACCTTTTTATGCAAATATTATGCAAGTATAAATCATGTAGTATATTGACATGAATATAATTACACATAATAGTTAGCTAAATATGATCATCCTATAAAAAACAAAAAAAACTAAGAGGGAATTAATTAAAATGAATGTTTAAAAGAATATGCAAATCAGCTAGATGAATGCAATTCCAGCAGAGGAAGAAAAAGGTGATTTCACGTGAAATCACATTTTTTTTCCCCATATTCCCTCTGCTTCATTTTAGTTATCAAGTAACATCTATGACTTACTTGTAGTTTCATTACATACTTTTGCAAGGAACATCCGATCCCGCAGTTTCCTAATCCCTACCCTCTAATAAGAAGGAAAGTATTTCTTCATAACTCCACTTATTTTGTGCTTCCTTTTTAAAATTAAATATGTTTTATAAAATACTCGTTCTTATTATAAGCTCTATTCCCTATTTGGTTTTATCAAACTTTTACATCTGGTTGAGATTACTTTATAAATATTAACTCTTTAATATTTATAATATACTTCAGATTTGCCATCTTGGATTATCTTGGTAAACTTCTTATTTCATTATATATATATATTCTATAACTATATATATATATATATATATATATATATATATATATATATATATATATATATATATATATATTCTATAAATATATATATATTCTATAAATATATATATATTCTATAAATATATATATATTCTATAAATATATATATATATTCTATAAATATATATATATATTCTATAAATATATATATATTCTACACATATATATATTCTATAAATGTATATATGTCCTATAAATGTATATATATTCTATAAATGTATATATATTGTAAATATATATATATATATTCTATCAATATATATATATATATTCTAAATATATATATATATATATATATATATATATATATATATATATTCTATCAATATATATATATATTCTAAATATATATATATATATATATATATATATATATATATATATATATATATATATATATATATATATATATTAAGTAATGTGATTTATAATTTAAAAATTTAAAAAAATTTTTAAATTTAAAAATCAAAATTTAATTAAATTAAAAATCAGTTTCATAAGAAGGAACAACAACAAAGTCAATTATCTGTACGATCGTTTCGGAAATCCGTGCTTTTTATTTGTGGTATACATGAAGTCACGTAGAACAATTATACATAGTTTTTTTGGTAAGCACGGTCTCCTCATCAGCAAATTTAAGAGGATTTCTATTGAATTGAAAAGACACCAAAAATAAACCTAGCATTAAAAGTAAGGCAGATGAATCTGAAAAATTGAAGTAAAAGGTTTGGATTTAAAATTTATAAGAAAATTAATAAGAAAATTGGTATAGGTTAGAGATAGAAATGAGTAGAAAAAATATATATTTTTTTGAATTTACATAATAAATTTGATTTAAAAATATATAGATATATAATTACCTTTTGGTTTTTCTTTTTTTGAAATCAGGAACTGTATTTAAAGTAGTCATTTAGATGTTTGCTATAGCTTTTTTTATTTTATTGAATGATGAATTTTAAAAGGGCGACGCTCGTGCAGTAAATTGTTTCCGTTAGCGTATTTTAATCAACCTGATTAAAAATATTAAATTTAAGAAAAATAAAAAATATATCACTCCAACACTTAAAAAAATAAATAAATTTTCAAAATCTATTTCTACAAGCCACCAAAATAAACTCATAGTACCGGCAGATAAAACTGGAAATTTCTACACAATGGACTATATACAATATAAAAATCTAATATATAAAGAACTTAATAAAAATTATAAAACTACTAATAAATCAGCACTAAATAAAATAAATAATGATGCAAAAAACATTTTAACTAAACTTAAAATAGATAAATACACAGAAATAACGGTACCAGGTACCCCGAGATTTACTTTAAAAGACCACAAACACAGCTTCAATATCAACCCTACTATTAGACTCATTTGCCCCTCGAAATCAGATATAGGACTGGTTAGTAAAAACATATTAGATAGAATTATCCCCAAAATTAAATCCATAATAAAATACCCACTATGGCAATCTTCAAACCAAGTAATCGACTGGTTTTCTAATATTCAAAATAAAAATAATATTAAATTTCTTTCTTTTGACATTGAATCATATTACCAATCTATATCACCTATCCTACTTAATAAATCTCTATTAATGGCACGAAAATTAACTAATATAACTCAAGACGAAACTAAACTAATACTTATAGCTAGACAGTCTTTAATAACATTTGATAATAAATATTGGACCAGGAAAAATACCCCTAACCACTTCAACATTTTAATGGGATCGACGGACTCGACTCAGGTCACTGATCTAGTTGGTCTTTTCCTTTTAAATGAAATACATTGTATACTCCATAAACAATTCAAACTTGAAGGAGGGCTATGTAGAGATGATGCACTTTTCATAACGAATTCTACTAATAAAAATTATGAAAATGCAATTAAAGCTCTACATAAATTATTTAAAAATTATGGACTTAGTATAAAAATCGACCCTAATAAAAAAATTGTTAATTTCTTAGACATAACCTTAAATCTTGAAAATTCTACCTTTGAACCATACCATAAACCTAACCAATCACTTCTATATGTCCACAATCAATCAAACCACCCTAAATCAATATTAAAATCAATAGTTCCCAATATCGCTCTAAGAATTTCTAGACTGTCTTCTACTAAATCAATATTTACCAAAAATGAAAAATACTATAATGAAGCCCTTAAAAACTCTGGATATAATTCACAAATTAAATTCATAAATGAAAATGATAGAAACATAAACTGCATTAAAAATAAACCTATTAAGAGCGTAATAACATATAATATGGCAATGTCTTCCCGTATACGAGTTAAGAAAAATAACCAGGAGACAAAAAAAGATAAAACCAAACTACAAATATTAGATAATAATATAAATAAACAACAAACTAAAACCCGGAAACGTAAGAATAGACACAAGGAGATCCTATGGTTCAACCCCCCCGTATTCCAAAAACCTAGAAACAAACATAGCTAGAGAATTTTTTAAAATATTAGATAAGAACTTTAAAGCCCCCCATAGATATAATAAGATTTTCAATAAGAACACAATTAAAGTCTCTTACTCTACTATGCCTAACCTTCATCAGAAAATAATTAGCTCTAATAATAATAAAATTAATAAACTACAAAATGCAACTATACAAAATACATCAGACTGTAACTGTAGAAGAAAAAATAAATGTCCCCTACAAGGCTCATGTAAAATTAAAAATGTTATCTATAGCTGCACAGTATCGAAAACTCCAAATATGCAAGAACCTATCAACAGCCATAACTCAACTACCAGATTAAATAATAACACCAACTTAAATCAATCTACCGATCAATTATTAACCAACCCACCACATTATAATCCAACAATAGACCTAACGGAAAATAATCATAATAATCAAGAGGTAATATATATTGGTTCAACATCTGGCCCAATAAAACATAGAATTTCAACGCACAAACATTCTTTTAAAAATAACTCTCTATCAAACCAAACTACTCTATCCAACTATATTTGGCAACTAAGAAATGGCAATATTTCTTTCAACTTAAAATGGCAAATAATTGAGACTTGCAGATCATATAAACCAGGAGATAAATTTTGTACATTATGTACAAAAGAAACCCTAAAAATTTGAAAATATGAAGATATAAAAAGCACAACCAAACTAGTAAATTCAAGACACGGGCTTCTATCATGTAATCATAAACGTTGGTTTAAATTTAATAAATGTAAACCACCTTAAATCATTAAAAATTACTCATTAGTAAAAATAATTTTTTTTTTTTTTTTTTTAATAAATTAAGTTAAACCAATTACCGCCCTTAGACTCGTAAATCAAATAATAAATAAAGCCATGACAATTATCTCCCCTTAAAAACTTGCAAAATAAATACTCTCTCTCTATAGATATTAACTGTAGCGTCTTTAAATCAAAATACGCTAACGGAAACAATTTACTGCACGAGCGTCGCCCTTTTAAAATTCATCATTCAATAAAATAAAAAAAGCTATAGCAAACATCTAAATGACTACTTTAAATACAGTTCCTGATTTCAAAAAAAGAAAAACCAAAAGGTAATTATATATCTATATATTTTTAAATCAAATTTATTATGTAAATTCAAAAAAATATATATTTTTTCTACTCATTTCTATCTCTAACCTATACCAATTTTCTTATTAATTTTCTTATAAATTTTAAATCCAAACCTTTTACTTCAATTTTTCAGATTCATCTGCCTTACTTTTAATGCTAGGTTTATTTTTGGTGTCTTTTCAATTCAATAGAAATCCTCCTAAATTTGCTGATGAGGAGACCGTGCTTACCAAAAAAACTATGTATAATTGTTCTACGTGACTTCATGTATACCACAAATAAAAAGCACGGATTTCCGAAACGATCGTACAGATAATTGACTTTGTTGTTGTTCCTTCTTATGAAACTGATTTTTAATTTAATTAAATTTTGATTTTTAAATTTAAAATTTTTTTTAAATTTTTAAATTATAAATCACATTACTTAATATTGAATTAGCTCTAGGACATTTAACTATCGAGCTTATTATATATCTAAATTACAACGAGCATTTCCTGTATTTTAATTAAACTAGTAATTTCACTATTACATTAAAATACACTTAGATCTTTAGACTATTATTCTAATCTCCTTTAAATTATATATATATATATATATATATATATATATATATATTCTATCAATATATATATATTCTAAATATATATATATATATATATATATATATATATATATATATATATATATATATATATATATGCAAGGAACATCCGATCCCGCAGTTTCCTAATCCCTACCCTCTGATAAGAAGGAAAGTATTTCTTCATAACTCCACTTATTTTGTGCTTCCTTTTTAAAATTAAATATGTTTTATAAAATACTCGTTCTTATTATAAGCTCTATTCCCTATTTGGTTTTATCAAACTTTTACATCTGGTTGAGATTACTTTATAAATATTAACTCTTTAATATTTATAATATACTTCAGATTTGCCATCTTGGTAAACTTCTTATTTCATTATATATATATATTCTATAACTATATATATATATATAATCTATACATATATATATATATATATATATATTATATAAATATACATATATAATCTATAAATATATATATTCTTTAAATATATATATATAATCTATAAATATATATATATTCTATCAATATATATATATTCTAAATATATATATATATTCTCTCTATCTTTCTTCTTTATTCCTATAAATTCGTTTTTCTTTTGGGTGTATTGATATTCATAGAAAATACAATTTACTTATATATGGCATGAATTGCATCCATCTGCAAAAGATCTAGCTAATTTGCATATTCTTTTAAACATTCATTTTAATTAATTTCCTATTAGTTTTTTTCGGTTTTCTTATAGGGTGATCATCTTTATTTAACTATTACGTGTAATTATATTCATGCAGATATTCTACATGATTTATACTTGCGTAATATTTGCGTAAAACGTTTACAGGAAACACAAAATTGTTTCCATATATATTTATATATACGTATATATTTTTGTTGCACAGATTTTGCCTACCAAACTCCTCCTAGAGTTTTTGGTCTACGGACATAAAATTTCATATATAAGGTGCTTGAATCAATGCAAAACTTTATATTTGGGTTTTAGCCTGGAAAAATCCGTGCAAATGTGTGAAAATTAAAAAAAAAATGAAATTTGCCAGGTGAAGGTCGAATGCCGCCATTACGAATGCATAATGTGGTTAATATTGGTTCATGTTTTAATTTTTAGCCTTGCAGTAAACATGTTTTCATAGCCCAGTCATTTATGGCAGAGGCAAAATAAATCGTGAGCTGAACGTTTTGGTTTCGATTCTCAATGGTGGCGCAGGAGTCTTTTTTTTTTTTAATCATTATTATATATTGCATCCAATCTATCTATCTATCTATCTATCTATCTACATCTATAAAAGTGTAAATGTCTGTCTGTCTTTTCTCTATGGTAATTAAGGAAGACTATTAAACAGAAATACATTACTTTACATATTTACACTTTTTAATATATACATATGCACATAACATTATGGACAGTATATAGGGCCCGAGCAAAGCCGGGCGGAACTGCTAGTACTATATATATATAGTCTATATATATATATTCTATATATATATATTCTCTCTCTTCCTATGTATATATATATATATTCTATATATATACATTCTCTATATTTATATTCTATA
>NW_027633458.1:77500-137500 GCF_053919585.1 Euprymna scolopes
TATACATATATATATATATATATTCTATATATATATACATATATATATATTCTATATATATATACATATATATATATTCTATATATATATATACATATATATATATTCTATATATATATATATATATATTCTATATATATATATATATATATATATATATATATATATATATATATATATATATATATATATATATATATTCTATATAGTTGGATCTTTCTTACGCTCCAGAAGAGATCTCACTACTGATGCAATTCACTATATGTATAAAAGCCAAGTACGTCCAAGGATGGAGTACTACTGCCACATATATATTTTTTTAATTACATTTTCACCCCAAACAAGGAATATTGCCACTTTGGTGTAGGGGTCTACTATCAGGTAAACAGCTACTGGGGTACTACGTAGGGAGTGTGGCAGCAAGATGTTAGTTCACGTTACACTTGAACTTCTACATGTCAGTACAGTTGGGGAAGCAGGAACTCGGAAGGGAATTCCAAAGTCTAGCAGGTCTGAGGAAGAAACTACTGGAGTAGAAAGCTCTTTTACATCTAGGGATCTCTACTGTGTGGGGATGGTATTTAGCTGCCTGCCAGGTTTGTCGAGGGTGTTTACGTCTTCGGGGCACAAGTGCTTGCAGTTTGTCAGAGCATTCACCATTAAAGTACTTGTAGAAGAGCTTGAAAGACGTACTCTCAGATAAAGAGTCATTGGCCATTGCTATTGGTGGTAGAGAAGGTTTCTTGTAATCATTAAAGAAAACAAATTTAGTCTTCGCAGCATTGAATGTGACCATCCATTTTTGTCCCCATTCCACTACAGATTGGAGGTCATCGTCTAGTGTTTCTGCCATATCTTTAGCTATGTGTTCATATGTTTTCCTGTCGTGCCATTTTATAGAGTGTGGTGTCATCAGCATATATACCCATCTCAGAGGTAATTTTGTTAGGGAGGTCATTTATGAATACTAGGAATAATAGAGGTCCAAGGATAGATCCCTGAGGCATTTATATCATAGTTTAGATGTACGACCATCGAGGACAACCAGGATGTTTCTCTTATCTAAGAAGGGTTTAATTATGTTAAGTATTCTTCCAGTGATACCGTATGATGTAATTTTCCTGAGGAGACCTTCGTGCCATACCCTGTCAAAAGCCTTATATATATTTAGAGCTCTACCCTCCCCTGCTTTGTCCAGTGAATGGTATATATGTTCAGAGATTACAGTTAGAATGTCTGCTGTGGAACGGGCTTGCCTAAATCCATATTGTTGGTCAGTCAGAAGTTTAGCATCTGTAAGGTGATGGACTAGAGCTTGATTAACTATGGACTCAAATATTTTGGCGAAAATTGGGAGGAGGCTAATCAGGTGATAATTTAATGGGTCAGTTCTTCCACCAGAATTCTTGAAAACTGGTACCACAGAAGCAGTTTTCCAGCAGTCCGAAAAGCAAGATTCATTAAGGCATTTGTGGTAGAGTTTGGAGAGAACTGGAGCTACTTCGGCGGAGTACTTTTTTATTAGCACAGCTGGGATGAGGTCCGCTTCTTTTGAAGTGTCAAGGTTTTTTATGATAGCATGCACCTGGGCAGGTGTGATTTTCAGATCTTCTAGCATAGCGTCTGTCTGCAAAGGAAAGTCAGGGAGGGGGTGGTTAGAAGGGTCCAGCGTGGAGTTGGAGGCAAACCGACTGGCAAGCATGTTAGCCTTCTCGGTTGCTGAGCAAACAACCTCGTGATTGTTGGTTAGCAGGGGAATTGTTGATTGCCCATTATTTACTACACTGTTGTAGATTTTCTAGAAGTCACGGATCCCTAATTTTTGTGCTTCGATGCATTTTTTGGTGGTTTCAGTAAATTCTCTCTTAGTTGTTGCTATTTCTTTCTTACAGTTACTTCTAGCTTCTATATACTTCTGTCTGTTTGAACTGGACTTATGTCAGTTAAATTTGTGGTACGCATGCTGCCTTTGAGCAATGGCAGTTGCGCAAGTAGAAGTAAACCATTGGGGAGAGTGAGGCTTGCTATAAAATTTCCGCATGGGAACATGTGCCTCAATTGCCATTTTGAACCATTCTGTGGTCTCATTTGCGCACTGTTCAGCAGGGAGAGAAAAAAAATTTACCCATGGGGCATCTCTGATGAGATCCCTGATGGCTTCCCAGTCAGCCGTTTTATAATATCTTGTTCTTTTGAGCAATGGCTCTTCAGTTTTTTCTTTTGAGTTTAGGGCAATTTCGCCCATTATCACTGCGTGATCAGCGTTCCCAAGTTGGCATTCCTTATACAATCATCAGGAACTGTGGTCATAAACAGATCTAGAAGTGAAGGGTGTTGTTCTTGTTGGTCAGAGAAACGGGTTGGAAACGTAACCATTTGTGATAGGGAGTGAGATATAGAGAAGCTATGTGTGAACCGCTGTGTCTGTGTAAGTAGAGAATCCAAGCCAGTTTTTGTGGTGGACATTAAAGTCACCAAATACATGCACTTGTGCGCTAGTGTTGATGGAGAGTACTGTGTCTCTGCTGTCAGAGAATTTGTTTATTATGGTGTAGTCCTGGGTCGAGGGAGAGCGGTAGAGAAAATAAAAGTAACTAATGTTATGTTGCATGTTTAGTCTAAAGGACATAAAGGCTTGATCACCCGATTCTAGGTTTGTTTCTCTAGTCAAGAGGAGGGTATTATGAATGTAGACTTCAAGTCCGTGCATATGTCTGTCAGAGTCCTTACGGCAGAGTGGGAGATAAACAGACATGTTAAAGTAGTTAGAGGGGATGGAGAAGTGTAGGTTAGTCTCACTTAGTGCTAGGATATCTGGGGTATTTGTTTGCTAAAAACAGCCTATCCTGCCTTGACAGAATACAAAATAGACTTTGTGGCTTAGTAGGGGATGCTCTTTTCTCATCCCCGCAATCTTTCTCCCACAGGAAAGACGTTGCGAGCCTGTCTTTGTTTTATTGTTATTTCCATGACAAATGCTCGTCTGAGCTCCAATCTCTGGTCCCGCCTCACCAATCTTTCACGATAAACACCCATCTAGCTGAAACCACTGTCAATAATTTCCCCACTCTTTATCTATCAAAACGTAGATTCCATGAACAAAGCTTCTTTCTCAGAAGTGAATGCCTGTGGAACTCTGTTCCATTTGCCTGTTTCCCACCTGACTACAACTTGGATGTCTTCAAGTCCAACATAAACAAATTCCTGATGAACCGCCCCCTTAAGTAAGACACTTTATCAAATCTCCAATACTAACGATTACTACAATACTATCCCATTGATTACTGTACACACAATAACTCTTATCCTCGAGTGGCTTCCGGGCCTTGATAAGAGGTTACTTCAATGTAAAAAAAAAAAAAAAAGCCTGTAAGCAAGATAATTTGGCACTATCAGTTGCATAAAAATACTGTTACACATAGAGATATGTTACTGGACATTAAAATAGATTGTTGCAGTGCACTCAAAATCTTTCTCCAGATCAACAAAACCAAGATACAGGTTCTTACCAAGTTATTTTTCTTGTTTTTGTCTCAGAGTAAACATAGCACCATTTGTTCAGACATAAAACCCAATTGTATTTCATTTGTGCTTATCTAACATTATTTGACTGCTGCTCAATTATTCTCTCAATCACTTTCAGGATATGATCTACCAACTTTAAGCCTGTTATTACCTCAATAGTTTGTGATCATCTCAATGTCGGTTTCATCCACAGCCTTCAATATTTGAGGGCTTCTTAATCTTATAGCTTTCTTTACTTTCTCATTTCTTATAGGTGCATTTGAAATGAGTGACAACGCAATGTAATTTCATTCTATATTAATAAACAAACTTTATTTGCTATCTTCATTAGTAGAGTGTACAAGAGAGAAACGGGTTAGTAGGTTGAAGTATTCTTGTGTAAAGATAGAATTAATAATATGCCGGCTGGTTGAAGATGAGAACAGTTCAGTTCCGTTTACACGTGTTTATAGGTAGCAGTCGTCGGCATGAAGGAAGCTGATTAAAGGAGAAAGAAAGGGCAGTCTTCAGTATATTAATGTGTTGGCGTGCGTGAGTATGAGTTGTATGTTCTTTAGCGTGACAAAGAATGTTCGTTTGGGTACCGCACGTGGAAACAATGTGAGTTTGAAGAAAGCCATATTAGCTTGTAGTACTCACGTTCTGCTTGAGGCTTTTGCCCCAGGCTAATGTCCGCTGCCGGGCAGCAGCAGGATCAAAGAGGGTAAATGGTTTCACCTTTTATATACTCTGTCATGTGATAGAGAGCTGGCTTGTAGCGGGTGTCAGCTAGTATAGATACCCCCTTGTTGGAAAGGTTTTCGGAAGAAAATTAAAAAACTTTATTAAAATAAAAGAAAGCTTCTTTTATGTGTGTCAGTTGTAATTTAAAAAATCCGAAGTAGTGAGGATTTTGTAATATGTCCGTCCGTGACAGTTGCTTGTAAAATCCGTTCTTTTTTGTGTCAACACGAGGCTTGTTGCTTGTGACAGTCTTCAAATTTGTTTTGTAAAATTGAATATAATTTCTTTAAATTTTAACGATTCCAGTGGAATTTAAAGATTTTTTAGTTGCTCATTGCTAAATGTCGGTAATGAATTGATTTGTTGACAAGTTTACTTTGTTGGAGGTTGTGATAAAATAAATGTGTCGAGTGTTTTGTATGGCTAGTTGCCAGCAACGCGTTTTTGTTGGACTCGACTGTTGAGTAAACAGACATTTATTTTTTCTGTGGAAAAATGTTGCTTTCCCGTGAAAAGGATAATTTGGAGAGGGGAATGTTTTTGTAGGAGCGAATATTTAAGCCATGTGTATAAATGTAGTCGAGTTAACCCATGTTTTTGTTGTAATATGTGCGGTTTGTGTAAAAGGCAGAGAATTAGTAATAGACAAAGGTAGCAGGCAAAAAAGTGAAAGTTAGAATTTTTCGTACACTCTTTTTGTAGGCTGGTGTTTTTTTTGTTGTGAAAGAAAAGATGTTTTTTTTTCTTTGCTTTGTTTCGAGGAAATGTATCCGTTTGAAACATTTTATTTATTTTCCGTGAAAATTTGGGAATAATTTCTAGTGAAATGTATTTACGCTAAAATGTTTTTAGCTTTGTTTATATGACATGTGTCTTTGAACATGTTTCAGCTTTTTTAGTTTATCGTGTTCGACAAGAATGTTTTGTCTTTCTTTTCGGCAAAAATAAACAAAAGTTTATTTTACATTATTTAGTAGTGTAGTTCTTTTTATTTATAGGTTTGAGGGACTTATGCAACTCCCCAACATGATTGACTTGTGACATGATACATTGTCTTGTGAAAAAAAACTTTTTTCCTTATTCATTTGGCCGCTTTTGCAAATTTCTTTCTTCAAACAAACTAATAAAGCAATTGATAGTTTGTAGACTTTTTGTGTTTTCCAGAACAACGAATTAAGGTGAATGGACTTAAAAGATTATCCTTTAACTAGAGAGGTTGTGCAAGCAAATAGATTTGAGAGGAAACAGCTGTCGTGGGCTATGATGTTTATATGGGGCAACCATGTAAGAGAACCCCGAAATGGAAGAAAAGAAGAACCCAAGGGTCTCTTTGCTTACCGAGATAAGAGAACTCACCTGTGATGTGTTGATAGGAACTACACAGCCAAAGACACTGATTAACACTGGAATGTCAATCTCCTCCATAGACTCTAAGGTATATCAAATGTTACCTGAGGAAATGTGGAGAAGTGAACAAACGGTCAGGAAGACAAGAGAGTTGCCTTCAAGACTGTGGTTGGGAGGAGTAGGACATCATTCAACCCAACAACAAGGAATCAGGTAGACTAGAAGTGGTGGACTGGGTAGTATTCTGATGGTGGGTTGGATTGTACCTGTTGGTGGCATAGAAGGCCCCTGTATACGTGCCGTGCTGGCAGGCTGCTCTCTCAGATGTTGCTAGGAGATAAAAATCAAATGGTAATAAATAGCAGAGAAATTAAAGTGTGTCATGGAATTTGATTAGATCCTGCAGGATAAAACATGTGAAGGGAATTTTAAACTGTCAAATTGGAATTTAAGTCTGACATTGTCTTGGCAAACGGTTGTGATACTGTTGTCAAGTGCAGTTTATAAAGGAAATTCCTTCACCATCAACTGGGCACTTTTCTACAAGGAGGGGTCACTTTTTTCGCCGATATTTTCAAAAGTCATCACCCACTTTTCGATTGACTAGCCTTAATTTAAACATTCGTCACTTCTGGTTTGGCAATGGGCACAACAGAAAAGACGTCACTTTTTTTTATTATGTTCTTTTCCTCCTTCATGGTATGGGTTCGAACCTGCCTGCCTACTACCACTTTTTTTTCTCAACACACACCTCCAAACATCCAAGCAATGCCAGGCACCCAGGCTAGTTTTTCTATCTTCTATATATATAAAAGCCAAACGTCTGTGTGTATGTATGTATGTTTGTTTGAAACGCTAAAACTTTTGAAAGACGAAACCAAACTTGACAAATTTGGTATCATATCGAAGCCCCATCACCCGGATGACAAATATCGAAATTTCACGTCAAACGGACAACTAGAAGTTGGTCAACTGATCAGTTATCTTCGAGGGGGGGCCCAAAAAACCTGTCATTATCTATATATATAAAAGACAAATGTTTGTTTGTAACGCTAAAACTTGAGATGAAAGATTCCTCTCCCCTAAGAATAAAACATATGTTCAATATCTGCTTTTGTTTTTTCATTGTTTATACGGTCCCGAGCAACGCCGGGTAGCCCTGCTAGTCTATATATATAAAAGCCAAACGTCTGTGTGTATGTATGTATGTTTGTTTGTAACGCTAAAACTTTTGAAAGACGGAACCAAACTTGACAAATTTGGTATCATATCGAAGCCCCATCACCCGGATGACAAATATCGAAATTTCACGTCAAACGGACCACTAGAAGTTGGTCAACTGATCAGTTATCTTCGAGGGGGGGGCCCCCCACAAACCTGATACACTCGAGGATGAGAGTTCAAACGTGCACAGTAGTGAAATTTGGGAAAGAGGATAGAACAACTTTCTCTTCTGCCTCTCTCTCACACTCTTTATCTTCTCTCTCTCTCTACCCCTGTTTCTCTTCTCTCTATATTAGCACTTATCAAGGCCAATAGGCAACTCGAGGATAAACTCGACGATGAGAGTTCAAATGTGCACAGTATTCAAATTTTGGAAAGAGGATAGAAGAACTTTCTCTTCTGCCTCTCTCTCACACTCTTTATCTTCTCTCTCTCTCTCTAACCCTGTTTCTCTCCTCTCTATATTAGCACTTATCAAGGCCAATAGGCAACTAGAGGATAAACTCGACGATGAGAGTTCAAATGTGCACAGTATTCAAATTTGGGAAAGAGGATAGAACAACTTTCTCTTCTGCCTCTCTCTCACACTCTTTATCTTCTCTCTCTCTCTACCCCTGTTTCTCTTCTCTCTATATTAGCACTTATCAAGGCCAATAGGCAACTCCAGGATAAACTCGACGATGAGAGTTCAAATGTGCACAGTAGTGAAATTTGGGAAAGAGGATGGAACAACTTTCTCTTCTGCCTCTCTCTCACACTCTTTATCTTCTCTCTCTCTCTACCCCTGTTTCTCTTCTCTCTATATAAGCACTTATCAAGGCCAATAGGCAACTCGAGGATCAACTCGACGATGAGAGTTCAAACGTGCACAGTATTCAAATTTGGGAAAGAGGATGAAACAACTTTCTCTTCTGCCTCTCTCTCACACTCTTTATCTTCTCTCTCTACCCCTGTTTCTCTTCTCTCTATATTAGCACTTATCAAGGCCAATAGGCAACTCGAGGATCAACTCGACGATGAGAGTTCAAAAGTGCACAGTAGTCAAATTTGGGAAAGAAGATGGAACAACTTTCTCTTCTGCCTCTCTCTCACACTCTTTATCTTCTCTCTCTCTCTACCCCTGTTTCTCTTCTCTCTATATTAGCACTTATAAAGGCCAATAGGCAACTCGAGGATAAACTCGACGATGAGAGTTCAAACGTGCACAGTAGTGAAATTTGGGAAAGAGGATGGAACAACTTTCTCTTCTGCCTCTCTCTCACACTCTTTATCTTCTCTCTCTCTCTACCCATGTTTCTCTTCTCTCTATATTAGCACTTATCAAGGCCAATAAGCAACTTGAGGATAAACTCGACGATGAGAGTTCAAATGTGCACAGTATTCAAATTTGGGAAAAAGGATAGAACAACTTTCTCTTCGGCCTCTCTCTCACACTCTTTATCTTCTCTCTCTCTCTACCCCTGTTTCTCTTCTCTCTATATTAGCACTTATCAACGCCAATAGGCAACTCGAGGATAAACTCGACGATGAGAGTTCAAATGTGCACAGTAGTGAAATTTGGGAAAGAGGATGGAACAACTTTCTCTTCTGCCTCTCTCTCACACTCTTTATCTTCTCTCTCTCTCTACCCCTGTTTCTCTTCTCTCTGTATTAGCACTTATCAAGGCCAATAGGCAACTCCAGGATAAACTCGACGATGAGAGTTCAAATGTGCAGAGTAGTGAAATTTGGGAAAGAGGATGGAACAACTTTCTCTTCTGCCTCTCTCTCACACTCTTTATCTTCTCTCTCTCTACCCCTGTTTCTCTTCTCTCTATATTAGCACTTATCAAGGCCAATAGGCAACTCGAGGATAAACTCGACGATGAGAGTTCAAACGTGCACAGTAGTGAAATTTGGGAAAGAGGATGGAACAACTTTCTCTTCTGCCTCTCTCTCACACTCTTTATCTTCTCTCTCTCTACCCCTGTTTCTCTTCTCTCTATATTAGCACTTATCAAGGCCAATAGGCAACTCCAGGATAAACTCGACGATGAGAGTTCAAATGTGCACAGTAGTGAAATTTGGGAAAGAGGATAGAACAACTTTCTCTTCTACCTCTCTCTCACACTCTTTATCTTCTCTCTCTCTCTCTCTACCCCTGTTTCTCTTCTCTCTGTATTAGCACTTATCAAGGCCAATAGGCAACTCGAGGATAAACTGTAGGATGAGAGTTCAAACGTGCACAGTAGTGAAATTTGGGAAAGAGGATAGAACAACTTTCTCTTCTGCCTCTCTCTCACACTCTTTATCTTCTCTCTCTCTCTACCCCTGTTTCTCTTCTATCTATATTAGCACTTATCAAGGCCAATAGGCAACTCGAGGATAAACTCGACGATGAGAGTTCAAATGTGCACAGTATTCAAATTTAGGAAAGAGGATTGAACAACTTTCTCTTCTTCCTCTCTCTCACACTCTTTATCTTCTCTCTCTCTCTACCCCTGTTTCTCTTCTCTCTATACTAGCACTTATCAAGGCCAATAGGCAACTCGAGGATAAACTCGACGATGAGAGTTCAAATGTGCACAGTAGTTAAATTTGGAAAAGAGGATGGAACAACTTTCTCTTCTGCCTCTCTCTCACACTCTTATCTTCTCTCTCTCTCTCTCTCTCTACCCCTGTTTCTCTTCTCTCTGTATTAGCACTTATCAAGGCCAATAGGCAACTCGAGGATAAACTCGACGATGAGAGTTCAAACGTGCAGAGTAGTGAAATTTGGGAAAGAGGATGGAACAACTTTCTCTTCTGCCTCTCTCTCACACTCTTTATCTTCTCTCTCTCTCTACCCCTGTTTCTCTTCTCTCTATATTAGCACTTATCAAGGCCAATAGGCAACTCGAGGATAAACTCGACGATGAGAGTTCAAATGTGCACAGTATTCAAATTTTGGAAAGAGGATAGAAGAACTTTCTCTTCTGCCTCTCTCTCACACTCTTTATCTTCTCTCTCTCTCTCTAACCCTGTTTCTCTCCTCTCTATATTAGCACTTATCAAGGCCAATAGGCAACTAGAGGATAAACTCGACGATGAGAGTTCAAATGTGCACAGTATTCAAATTTGGGAAAGAGGATAGAACAACTTTCTCTTCTGCCTCTCTCTCACACTCTTTATCTTCTCTCTCTCTCTACCCCTGTTTCTCTTCTCTCTATATTAGCACTTATCAAGGCCAATAGGCAACTCCAGGATAAACTCGACGATGAGAGTTCAAATGTGCACAGTAGTGAAATTTGGGAAAGAGGATGGAACAACTTTCTCTTCTGCCTCGCTCTCACACTCTTTATCTTCTCTCTCTCTCTACCCCTGTTTCTCTTCTCTCTATATAAGCACTTATCAAGGCCAATAGGCAACTCGAGGATCAACTCGACGATGAGAGTTCAAACGTGCACAGTATTCAAATTTGGGAAAGAGGATGAAACAACTTTCTCTTCTGCCTCTCTCTCACACTCTTTATCTTCTCTCTCTCTCTACCCATGTTTCTCTTCTCTCTATATTAGCACTTATCAAGGCCAATAAGCAACTTGAGGATAAACTCGACGATGAGAGTTCAAATGTGCACAGTATTCAAATTTGGGAAAAAGGATAGAACAACTTTCTCTTCGGCCTCTCTCTCACACTCTTTATCTTCTCTCTCTCTCTACCCCTGTTTCTCTTCTCTCTATATTAGCACTTATCAACGCCAATAGGCAACTCGAGGATAAACTCGACGATGAGAGTTCAAATGTGCACAGTAGTGAAATTTGGGAAAGAGGATGGAACAACTTTCTCTTCTGCCTCTCTCTCACACTCTTTATCTTCTCTCTCTCTCTACCCCTGTTTCTCTTCTCTCTGTATTAGCACTTATCAAGGCCAATAGGCAACTCCAGGATAAACTCGACGATGAGAGTTCAAATGTGCAGAGTAGTGAAATTTGGGAAAGAGGATGGAACAACTTTCTCTTCTGCCTCTCTCTCACACTCTTTATCTTCTCTCTCTCTACCCCTGTTTCTCTTCTCTCTATATTAGCACTTATCAAGGCCAATAGGCAACTCGAGGATAAACTCGACGATGAGAGTTCAAACGTGCACAGTAGTGAAATTTGGGAAAGAGGATGGAACAACTTTCTCTTCTGCCTCTCTCTCACACTCTTTATCTTCTCTCTCTCTACCCCTGTTTCTCTTCTCTCTATATTAGCACTTATCAAGGCCAATAGGCAACTCCAGGATAAACTCGACGATGAGAGTTCAAATGTGCACAGTAGTGAAATTTGGGAAAGAGGATAGAACAACTTTCTCTTCTACCTCTCTCTCACACTCTTTATCTTCTCTCTCTCTCTCTCTACCCCTGTTTCTCTTCTCTCTGTATTAGCACTTATCAAGGCCAATAGGCAACTCGAGGATAAACTGTAGGATGAGAGTTCAAACGTGCACAGTAGTGAAATTTGGGAAAGAGGATAGAACAACTTTCTCTTCTGCCTCTCTCTCACACTCTTTATCTTCTCTCTCTCTCTACCCCTGTTTCTCTTCTATCTATATTAGCACTTATCAAGGCCAATAGGCAACTCGAGGATAAACTCGACGATGAGAGTTCAAATGTGCACAGTATTCAAATTTAGGAAAGAGGATTGAACAACTTTCTCTTCTTCCTCTCTCTCACACTCTTTATCTTCTCTCTCTCTCTACCCATGTTTCTCTTCTCTCTATATTAGCACTTATCAAGGCCAATAGGCAACTCGAGGATAAACTCGACGATGAGAGTTCAAATGTGCACAGTAGTTAAATTTGGAAAAGAGGATGGAACAACTTTCTCTTCTGCCTCTCTCTCACACTCTTATCTTCTCTCTCTCTCTCTCTCTACCCCTGTTTCTCTTCTCTCTGTATTAGCACTTATCAAGGCCAATAGGCAACTCGAGGATAAACTCGACGATGAGAGTTCAAACGTGCAGAGTAGTGAAATTTGGGAAAGAGGATGGAACAACTTTCTCTTCTGCCTCTCTCTCACACTCTTTATCTTCTCTCTCTCTCTCTACCCCTGTTTCTCTTCTCTCTATATTAGCACTTATCAAGGCCAATAGGCAACTCGAGGATAAACTCGACGATGAGAGTTCAAATGTGCACAGTAGTGAAATTTGGGAAAGAGGATAGAACAACTTTCTCTTCTGCCTCTCTCTAACACTCTTTATCTTCTCTCTCTCTCTACCCCTGTTTCTCTTCTCTCTATATTAGCACTTATCAAGGCCAATAGGCAACTCGAGGATAAACTCGACGATGAGAGTTCAAACGTGCACAGTAGTGAAATTTGGGAAAGAGGATGGAACAACTTTCTCTTCTGCCTCTCTCTCACACTCTTTATCTTCTCTCTCTCTACCCTTGTTTCTCTTCTCTCTATATTAGCACTTATCAAGGCCAATAGGCAACTCCAGGATAAACTCGACGATGAGAGTTCAAATGTGCACAGTAGTGAAATTTGGGAAAGAGGATAGAACAACTTTCTCTTCTACCTCTCTCTCACACTCTTTATCTTCTCTCTCTCTCTCTACCCCTGTTTCTCTTCTCTCTGTATTAGCACTTATCAAGGCCAATAGGCAACTCGAGGATAAACTGTAGGATGAGAGTTCAAACGTGCACAGTAGTGAAATTTGGGAAAGAGGATAGAACAACTTTCTCTTCTGCCTCTCTCTCACACTCTTTATCTTCTCTCTCTCTCTACCCCTGTTTCTCTTCTCTCTATATTAGCACTTATCAAGGCCAATAGGCAACTCGAGGATAAACTCGACGATGAGAGTTCAAATGTGCACAGTATTCAAATTTAGGAAAGAGGATTGAACAACTTTCTCTTCTTCCTCTCTCTCACACTCTTTATCTTCTCACTCTCTCTACCCCTGTTTCTCTTCTCTCTATATTAGCACTTATCAAGGCCAATAGGCAACTCGAGGATAAACTCGACGATGAGAGTTCAAATGTGCACAGTAGTTAAATTTGGAAAAGAGGATGGAACAACTTTCTCTTCTGCCTCTCTCTCACACTCTTATCTTCTCTCTCTCTCTCTACCCCTGTTTCTCTTCTCTCTGTATTAGCACTTATCAAGGCCAATAGGCAACTCGAGGATAAACTCGACGATGAGAGTTCAAACGTGCAGAGTAGTGAAATTTGGGAAAGAGGATGGAACAACTTTCTCTTCTGCCTCTCTCTCACACTCTTTATCTTCTCTCTCTCTCTCTACCCCTGTTTCTCTTCTCTCTATATTAGCACTTATCAAGGCCAATAGGCAACTCGAGGATAAACTCGACGATGAGAGTTCAAATGTGCACAGTAGTGAAATTTGGGAAAGAGGATAGAACAACTTTCTTTTCTGCCTCTCTCTCACACTCTTTATCTTCTCTCTCTCTCTCTACCCCTGTTTCTCTTCTCTCTGTATTAGCACTTATCAAGGCCAATAGGCAACTCGAGGATAAACTCGAGGATGAGAGTTCAAACGTGCACAGTAGTGAAATTTGGGAAAGAGGATAGAACAACATTCTCTTCTGCCTCTCTCTCACACTCTTTATCTTCTCTCTCTCTCTACCCCTGTTTCTCTTCTCTCTATATTAGCACTTATCAAGGCCAATAGGCAACTCGAGGATAAACTCGACGATGAGAGTTCAAATGTGCACAGTAGTGAAATTTGGGAAAGAGGATTGAACAACTTTCTCTTCTTCCTCTCTCTCACACTCTTTATCTTCTCTCTCTCTCTACCCCTGTTTCTCTTCTCTCTATATTAGCGGTTATCAAGGCCAATAGGCAACTCGAGGATAAACTCGACGATGAGAGTTCAAATGTGCACAGTAGTGAAATTTGGGAAAGAGTATGGAACAACTTTCTCTTCTGCCTCTCTCTCACACTCTTTATCTTCTCTCTCTCTCTACCCCTGTTTCTCTTCTCTCTATATAAGCACTTATCAAGGCCAATAGGCAACTCCAGGATCAACTCGACGATGAGAGTTCAAACGTGCACAGTATTCAAATTTGGGAAAGAGGATGAAACAACTTTCTCTTCTGCCTCTCTCTCACACTCTTTATCTTCTCTCTCTACCCCTGTTTCTCTTCTCTCTATATTAGCACTTATCAAGGCCAATAGGCAACTCGAGGATCAACTCGACGATGAGAGTTCAAATGTGCACAGTAGTGAAATTTGGGAAAGAGGATGTAACAACTTTCTCTTCTGCCTCTCTCTCACACTCTTTATCTTCTCTCTCTCTCTACCCCTGTTTCTCTTCTCTCTATATTAGCATTTATCAACGCCAATAGGCAACTCGAGGATAAACTCGACGATGAGAGTTCAAATGTGCACAGTATTCAAATTTGGGAAAGAGGATGGAACAAGTTTCTCTTCTGCCTCTCTCCTACACTCTTATCTTCTCTCTCTCTCTCTACCCCTGTTTCTCTTCTCTCTATATTAGCACTTATCAAGGCCAATAGGCAACTCGAGAATCAACTCGACGATGAGAGTTCAAACGTGCACAGTATTCAAATTTGGGAAAGAGGATGGAACAACTTTCTCTTCTGCCTCTCTCTCACACTCTTTATCTTCTCTCTCCTTCACCCTGTTTCTCTTCTCTTTATATAAGCACTTATCAAGGCCAATAGGCAACTCGAGGATTAACTCGACGATGAGAGTTCAAACGTGCACAATATTTCAAATTTGGGAAAGAGGATGGAACAACTTTCTCTTCTGCCTCTCTCTCACACTCTTTATCTTCTCTCTCTCACCCTGTTTCTCTTCACTCTATATTAGCACTCATCAAGGCCAATAGGCAACTCGAGGATCAACTCGAGGATGAGAGTTCAAACGTGCACAATATTCAAATTTGGGAAAGAGGATGGAACAACTTTCTCTTCTGCCTCTCTCTCACACTCTTTATCTTCTCTCTCTCTCTCTACCCTGTTTCTCTTCTCTCTATATTAGCACTTATCAAGGCCAATAGGCAACTCGAGAATAAACTCGACGATGAGAGTTCAAACGTGCACAGTATTCAAATTTGGGAAAGAGGATGGAACAACTTTCTCTTCTGCCTCTCTCTCATACTCTTTATCTTCTCTCTCTCTCTCTACCCCTGTTTCTCTTCTCTCTGTATTAGCACTTATCAAGGCCAATAGGCAACTCGAGGATAAACTCGACGATGAGAGTTCAAACGTGCAGAGTAGTGAAATTTGGGAAAGAGGATGGAACAACTTTCTCTTCTGCCTCTCTCTCACACTCTTTATCTTCTCTCTCTCTCTCTACCATTGTTTCTCTTCTCTCTATATTAGCACTTATCAAGGCCAATAGGCAACTCCAGGATAAACTCGACGATGAGAGTTCAAATGTGCAGAGTAGTTAAATTTGGGAAAGAGGATGGAACAACTTTCTCTTCTGCCTCTCTCTCACACTCTTTATCTTCTCTCTCTCTCTACCCCTGTTTCTCTTCTCTCTATATTAGCACTTATCAAGGCCAATAGGCAACTCGAGGATAAACTCGACAATGAGAGTTCAAACGTGCAGAGTAGTGAAATTTGGGAAAGAGGATGGAACAACTTTCTCTTCTGCCTCTCTCTCACACTCTTTATCTTCTCTCTCTCTCTCTCTACCCCTGTTTCTCTGCTCTCTATATTAGCACTTATCAAGGCCAATAGGCAACTCCAGGATAAACTCGACGATGAGAGTTCAAATGTGCACAGTAGTGAAATTTGGGAAAGAGGATGGAACAACTTTCTCTTCTTCCTCTCTCTCACACTCTTTATCTTCTCTCTCACCCTGTTTCTCTTTTCTCTATATTAGATCATATCAAGGCCAATAGGCAACTCGAGGATCAACTCGACCATGAGAGTTCAAACGTGCACAGTATTCAAATTTGGGAAAGAGAATGGAACAACTTTCTCTTCTGCCTCTCTCTCTCACACTCTTTATCTTCTCTCTCTCTCACCCTGTTTCTCATCTCTCTATATTAGCACTTATCAAGGCCAATAGGCAACTCGAGGATCAACTCGACGATGAGAGTTCAAACGTGCACAGTATTCAAATTTGGGAAAGAGGATGGAACAACTTTCTCTTCTGCCTCTCTCTCACACTCTTTATCTTCTCTCTCTACCCCTGTTTCTTTTCTCTCTATATTAGCACTTATCAAGGCCAATAGGCAACTCGAGGATCAACTCGACGATGAGAGTTCAAATGTGCACAGTAGTGAAATTTGGGAAAGAGGATGTAACAACTTTCTCTTCTGCCTCTCTCTCACACTCTTTATCTTCTCTCTCTCTCTACCCCTGTTTCTCTTCTCTCTATATTAGCACTTATCAAGGCCAATAGGCAACTCGAAGATCAACTCGACGATGAGAGTTCAAACGTGCACAGTATTCAAATTTGGGAAAGAGGATGGAACAACTTTCTATTCTGCCTTTCTCTCACACTCTTTATCTTCTCTCTCTCTGTCTACCCCTGTTTCTCTTCTCTCTATATTAGCATTTATCAAGGCCAATAGGCAACTCGAGAATCAACTCGACCATGAGAGTTCAAACGTGCACAGTATTCAAATTTGGAAAAGAGGATGGAACAACTTTCTCTTCTGCCTCTCTCTCACACTCTTTATCTTCTCTCTCTCTCCCTGTTTCCCTTCTCTCTATATTAGCACTTATCAAGGCCAATAGGCAACTCGAGGATCAACTCGACGATGAGAGTTCAAACGTGCACAGTAGTGAAATTTGGGAAAGAGGATGGAACAACTTTCTCTTCTGCCTCTCTCTCACACTCTTTATCTTCTCTCTCTCACCCTGTTTCTCTTCACTCTATATTAGCACTCATCAAGGCCAATAGGCAACTCGAAGATCAACTCGAGGATGAGAGTTCAAACGTGCACAGTATTCAAATTTGGGAGAGAGGATAGAACAACTTTCTCTTCTGCCTCTCTCTCACACTCTTTATCTTCTCTCTCTCTGTCTACCCCTGTTTCTCTTCTCTCTATATTAGCATTTATCAAGGCCAATAGGCAACTCGAGGATAAACTCGACGATGAGTGTTCAAATGTGCACAGTAGTGAAATTTGGGAAAGAGGATAGAACAACGTTCTCTTCTGCCTCTCTCTCACACTCTTTATCTTCTCTCTCTCTCTCTACCCCTGTTCCTCTTCTCTCTGTATTAGCACTTATCAAGGCCAATAGGCAACTTTAGGATAAACTCGACGATGAGAGTTCAAACGTGCAGAGTAGTGAAATTTGGGAAAGAGGATGGAACAACTTTCTCTTCTTCCTCTCTCTCACACTCTTTATCTTCTCTCTCTCTCTACCCCTGTTTCTCTTCTCTCTATATTAGCACTTATCAAGGCCAATAGGCAACTAGAGGATAAACTCGACGATGAGAGTTCAAACGTGCACAGTATTCAAATTTGGGAAAGAGGATAGAACAACTTTCTCTTCTGCCTCTCTCTCACACTCTTTATCTTCTCTCTCTGTCTACCCCTGTTTCTCTTCTCTCTATATTAGCACTTATCAAGGCCAATAGGCAACTCGAGGATAAACTCGACGATGAGAGTTCAAATGTGCACAGTAGTGAAATTTGGGAAAGAGGATTGAACAACTGTCTCTTCTTCCTCTCTCTCACACTCTTTATCTTCTCTCTCTCTCTACCCCTGTTTCTCTTCTCTCTGTATTAGCACTTATCAAGGCCAATAGGCAACTCGAGGATAAACTCGAAGATGAGAGTTCAAATGTGCACAGTAGTGAAATTTGGGAAAGAGGATGGAACAACTTTCTCTTCTGCCTCTCTCTCACACTCTTTTTCTTCTCTCTCTCTCTACCCCTGTTTCTCTTCTCTCTATATAAGCACTTATCAAGGCCAATAGGCAACTCGAGGATCAACTCGACGATGAGAGTTCAAACGTGCACAGTATTAAAATTTGGGAAAGAGGATGGAACAACTTTCTCTTCTGCCTCTCTCTCACACTCTTTATCTTCTCTCTCTACCCCTGTTTCTCTTCTCTCTATATTAGCACTTATCAAGGCCAATAGGCAACTCGAGGATCAACTCGACGATGAGAGTTCAAATGTGCACAGTAGTGAAATTTGGGAAAGAGGATGTAACAACTTTCTCTTCTGCCTCTCTCTCACACTCTTTATCTTCTCTCTCTCTCTACCCCTGTTTCTCTTCTCTCTATATTAGCACTTATAAAGGCCAATAGGCAACTCGAGGATAAACTCGACGATGAGAGTTCAAACGTGCACAGTAGTGAAATTTGGGAAAGAGGATGGAACAACTTTCTCTTCTGCCTCTCTCTCACACTCTTTATCTTCTCTCTCTCTCTACCCCTTTTCTCTTCTCTCTATATTAGCACTTATCAAGGCCAATAAGCAACTCGAGGATAAACTCGACGATGAGAGTTCAAACGTGCACAGTATTCAAATTTGGGAAAAAGGATAGAACAACTTTCTCTTCGGCCTCTCTCTCACACTCTTTATCTTCTCTCTCTCTCTACCCCTGTTTCTCTTCTCTTTATATTAGCACTTATCAACGCCAATAGGCAACTCGAGGATAAACTCGACGATGAGAGTTCAAATGTGCAGAGTAGTGAAATTTGGGAAAGAGGATGGAACAACTTTCTCTTCTGCCTCTCTCTCACACTCTTTATCTTCTCTCTCTCTACCCCTGTTTCTCCTCTCTCTATATTAGCACTTACCAAGGCCAATAGGCAACTCGAGGATAAACTCGACGATGAGAGTTCAAACGTGCACAGTAGTGAAATTTGGGAAAGAGGATGGAACAACTTTCTCTTCTGCCTCTCTCTCACACTCTTTATCTTCTCTCTCTCTCTCTACCCCTGTTTCTCTTCTCTCTATATTAGCACTTATCAAGGCCAATAGGCAACTCGAGGATAAACTCGACGATGAGAGTTCAAATGTGCACAGTAGTGAAATTTGGGAAAGAGGATAGAACAACTTTCTCTTCTGCCTCTCTCTCACACTCTTTATCTTCTCTCTCTCTCTACCCCTGTTTCTCTTCTCTCTATATTAGCACTTATCAAGGCCAATAAGCAACTCGAGGATAAACTATCCGATGAGAGTTCAAATGTGCACAGTATTCAAATTTGGGAAAGAGGATGGAACAACTTTCTCTTCTGCGTCTCTCTCACACTCTCTTCTTCTCTCTCTCTCTCTACCCCTGTTTCTCTTCTCTCTGTATTAGCACTTATCAAGGCCAATAGGCAACTCGAGGATAAACTCGACGATGAGAGTTCAAACGTGCAGAGTAGTGAAATTTGGGAAAGAGGATGGAACAACTTTCTCTTCTGCCTCTCTCTCACACTCTTTATCTTCTCTCTCTCTCTCTACCCCTGTTTCTCTTCTCTCTATATTAGCACTTATCAAGGCCAATAGGCAACTCGAGAATAAACTCGACAATGAGTATTCAAACGTGCACAGTAGTGAAATTTGGGAAAGAGGATGGAACAACTTTCTCTTCTGCCTCTCTCTCACACTCTTTATCTTTTCTCTCTCTCTACCCCTGTTTCTCTGCTCTCTATATTAGCACTTATCAAGGCCAATAGGCAACTCTAGGATAAACTCGACGATGAGAGTTCAAATGTGCACAGTAGTGAAATTTGGGAAAGAGGATAGAACAACTTTCTCTTCTGCCTCTCTCTCACACTCTTTATCTTCTCTCTCTCTCTCTCTACCCCTGTTTCTCTTCTCTCTGTATTAGCACTTATCAAGGCCAATAGGCCACTCGAGGATAAACTCGAGGATGAGAGTTCAAACGTGCACAGTAGTGAAATTTGGGAAAGAGGATAGAACAACATTCTCTTCTGCCTCTCTCTAACACTCTTTATCTTCTCTCTCTCTCTACCCCTGTTTCTCTTCTCTCTATATTAGCACTTATCAAGGCCAATAGGCAACTCGAGGATAAACGCGACGATGAGAGTTCAAATGTGCACAGTAGTGAAATTTGGGACAGAGGATTGAACAACTTTCTCTTCTTCCTCTCTCTCACACTCCTTATCTTCTCTCTCTCTCTACCCCTGTTTCTCTTCTCTCTATATTAGCACTTATCAAGGCCAATAAGCAACTCGAGGATCAACTCGACGATGAGAGTTCAAACGTGCACAGTATTCAAATTTGGGAAAGAGGATGGAACAACTTTCTCTTCTGCCTCTCTCTCACACTCTTTATCTTCTCTCTCTACCCCTGTTTCTCTTCTCTCTATATTAGCACTTATCAAGGCCAATAGGCAACTCGAGGATCAACTCGACGATGAGAGTTCAAATGTGCACAGTAGTGAAATTTTGGAAAGAGGATGGAACAACTTTCTCTTCTGCCTCTCTCTCACACTCTTTATCTTCTCTCTCTCTACCCCTGTTTCTCTTCTCTCTATATTAGCACTTATCAAGGCCAATAGGCAACTCGAGGATAAACTCGACAATGAGAGTTCAAACGTGCACAGTAGTGAAATTTGGGAAAGAGGATGGAACAACTTTCTCTTCTGCCTCTCTCTCACACTCTTTATCTTCCCTCTCTCTCTCTACCCCTGTTTCTCTGCTCTCTATATTAGCACTTATCAAGGCCAATAGGCAACTCCAGGATAAACTCGACGATGAGAGTTCAAATGTGCACAGTAGTGAAATTTGGGAAAGAGGATAGAACAACTTTCTCTTCTGCCTCTCTCTCACACTCATTATCTTCTCTCTCTCTCTCTCTCTACCCCTGTTTCTCTTCTCTCTGTATTAGCACTTATCAAGGCCAATAGGCAACTCGAGGATAAACTCGAGGATGAGAGTTCAAACGTGCACAGTAGTGAAATTTGGGAAAGAGGATAGAACAACTTTCTCTTCTGCCTCTCTCTCACACTCTTTATCTTCTCTCTCTCTCTACCCCTGTTTCTCTTCTCTCTATATTAGCACTTATCAAGGCCAATAGGCAACTCGAGGATAAACTCGACGATGAGAGTTCAAATGTGCACAGTAGTGAAATTTGGGACAGAGGATTGAACAACTTTCTCTTCTTCCTCTCTCTCACACTCTTTATCTTCTCTCTCTCTCTCTACCCCTGTTTCTTTTCTCTCTATATTAGCACTTATCAAGGCCAATAGGCAACTCGAGGATAAACTCGACGATGAGAGTTCAAATGTGCACAGTAGTGAAATTTGGGAAAGAGGATGGAACAACTTTCTCTTCTGCCTCTCTCTCACACTCTTTATCTTCTCTCTCTCTCTACCCCTGTTTCTCTTCTCTCTATATAAGCACTTATCAAGGCCAATAGGCAACTCGAGGATCAACTCGACGATGAGAGTTAAAACGTGCACAGTATTCAAATTTGGGAAAGAGGATGGAACAACTTTCTCTTCTGCCTCTCTCTCACACTCTTTATCTTCTCTCTCTACCCCTGTTTCTCTACTCTCTATATTAGCACTTATCAAGGCCAATAGGCAACTCGAGGATCAACTCGACGATGAGAGTTCAAATGTGCACAGTAGTGAAATTTGGGAAAGAGGATGTAACAACTTTCTCTTCTGCCTCTCTCTCACACTCTTTATCTTCTCTCTCTCACCCTGTTTCTCTTCACTCTGTATTAGCACTTATAAAGGCCAATAGGCAACTCGAGGATAAACTCGACGATGAGAGTTCAAATGTGCACAGTATTCAAATTTGGGAAAGAGGATCGAACAACTTTCTCTTCTGCCTCTCTCTCACACTCTTTATCTTCTCTCTCTCTCTCTCTACCCCTGTTTCTCTTCTCTCCATATTAGCACTTATCAAGGCCAATGGGATACTCGAGGATAACTCGACGATGAGAGTTCAAACGTGCACAGTATTCAAATTTGGGAAAGAGGATGGAACAACTTTCTCTTCTTCCTCTCTCTCACACTCTTTATCTTCTCTCTCGCCCTGTTTCTCTTTTCTCTATATTAGAACATATCAAGGCCAATAGGCAACTCGAGGATCAACTCGACCATGAGAGTTCAAACGTGCACAGTATTCAAATTTGGGAAAGAGAATGGAACAACATTCTCTTCTGCCTCTCTCTCACACTCTTTATCTTCTCTCTCTCTCACCCTGTTTCTCATCTCTCTATATTTGCACTTATCAAGGCCAATAGGCAACTCGAGGATCAACTCGACGATGAGAGTTCAAACGTGCACAGTATTCAAATTTGGGAAAGAGGATTGAACAACTTTCTCTTCTGCCTCTCTCTCACACTCTTTATCTTCTCTCTCTCTCTACCCCTGTTTCTCTTCTCTCTATATTAGCACTTATCAAGCCCAATAGGCAACTCGAGGATCAACTCGACGATGAGAGTTCAAACGTGCACAGTAGTGTAATTTGGGAAAGAGGATAGAACAACTTTCTCTACTGCCTCTCTCTCACACTCTTTATCTTCTCTCTCTCTCACCCTGTTTCTCTTCTCTCTATATTAGCACTTATCAAGGCCAATAGGCAACTCGAGGATAAACTCGAGGATGAGAGTTCAAACGTGCACAGTAGTGAAAGTTGGGAAAGAGGATGGAACAACTTTCTCTTCTGCCTCTCTCTCACACTCTTTATCTTCTCTCTCTCTCTACCCCTGTTTCTCTTCTCTCTATATTAGCACTTATCAAGGCCAATAGGCAACTCGAGGATCAACTCGACGATGAGAGTTCAAACGTGCACAATATTTCAAATTTGGGAAAGAGGATGGAACAACTTTCTCTTCTGCCTCTCTCTCACACTCTTTATCTTCTCTCTCTCACCCTGTTTCTCTTCACTCTATATTAGCACTTATCAAGGCCAATAGGCAACTCGAGGATCAACTCGAGGATGAGAGTTCAAACGTGCACAGTATTCAAATCTGGGAAAGAGGATGGAACAACTTTCTCTTCTGCCTCTCTCTCACACTCTTTATCTTCTCTCTCTCTCTCTACCCCTGTTTCTCTTCTCTCTATATTAGCACTTATCAAGGCCAATAGGCAACTCGAGAATCAACTCGACCATGAGAGTTCAAACGTGCACAGTATTCAAATTTGGGAAAGAGGATGGAACAACTTTCTCTTCTGCCTCTCTCTCACACTCTTTATCTTCTCTCTCTCTACCCCTGTTTCTCTTCTCTCTATATTAGCACTTATCAAGGCCAATAGGCAACTCCAGGATAAACTCGACGATGAGAGTTCAAATGTGCACAGTAGTGAAATTTGGGAAAGAGGATAGAACAACTTTCTCTTCTGCCTCTCTCTCACACTCTTTATCTTCTCTCTCTCTCTCTACCCCTGTTTCTCTTCTCTCTGTATTAGCACTTATCAAGGCCAATAGGCATCTCGAGGATAAACTGTAGGATGAGAGTTCAAACGTGCACAGTAGTGAAATTTGGGAAAGAGGATAGAACAACTTTCTCTTCTGCCTCTCTCTCACACTCTTTATCTTCTCTCTCTCTCTCTACCCCTGTTTCTCTTCTCTCTATATTAGCACTTATCAAGGCCAATAGGCAACTCGAGGATAAACTCGACGATGAGAGTTCAAATGTGCACAGTATTCAAATTTAGGAAAGTGGATTGAACAACTTTCTCTTCTTCCTCTCTCTCACACTCTTTATCTTCTCTCTCTCTCTACCCCTGTTTCTCTTCTCTCTATATTGGCACTTATCAAGGCCAATAGGCAACTCGAGGATAAACTCGACGATGAGAGTTCAAATGTGCACAGTAGTGAAATTTGGGAAAGAGGATGGAACAACTTTCTCTTCTGCCTCTCTCTCACACTCTTATCTTCTCTCTCTCTCTCTACCCCTGTTTCTCTTCTCTCTGTATTAGCACTTATCAAGGCCAATAGGCAACTCGAGGATAAACTCGACGATGAGAGTTCAAACGTGCAGAGTAGTGAAATTTGGGAAAGAGGATGGAACAACTTTCTCTTCTGCCTCTCTCTCACACTCTTTATCTTCTCTCTCTCTCTCTACCCCTGTTTCTCTTCTCTCTATATTAGCACTTATCAAGGCCAATAGGCAACTCGAGGATAAACTCGACGATGAGAGTTCAAATGTGCACAGTAGTGAAATTTGGGAAAGAGGATAGAACAACTTTCTCTTCTGCCTCTCTCTAACACTCTTTATCTTCTCTCTCTCTCTCTACCCCTGTTTCTCTTCACTCTATATTAGCACTTATCAAGGCCAATAGGCAACTCGAGGATAAACTCGACGATGAGAGTTCAAACGTGCACAGTAGTGAAATTTGGGAAAGAGGATGGAACAACTTTCTCTTCTGCCTCTCTCTCACACTCTTTATCTTCTCTCTCTCTCTACCCCTGTTTCTCTGATCTCAATATTAGCACTTATCAAGGCCAATAGGCAACTCGAGGATCAACTCGACGATGAGAGTTCAAATGTGCACAGTAGTGAAATTTTGGAAAGAGGATAGCACAACTTTCTCTTCTGCCTCTCTCTCACACTCTTTATCTTCTCTCTCTCTCTCTACCCCTGTTTCTCTTCTCTCTGTATTAGCACTTATCAAGGCCAATAGGCAACTCGAGGATAAACTCGAGGATGAGAGTTCAAACGTGCACAGTAGTGAAATTTGGGAAAGAGGATAGAACAACATTCTCTTCTGCCTCTCTCTCACACTCTTTATCTTCTCTCTCTCTCTACCCCTGTTTCTCTTCTCTCTATATTAGCACTTATCAAGGCCAATAGGCAACTCCAGGATAAACTCGGCGATGAGAGTTCAAATGTGCACAGTAGTGAAATTTGGGAAAGAGGATTGAACAACTTTCTCTTCTTCCTCTCTCTCACACTCTTTATCTTCTCTCTCTCTCTACCCCTGTTTCTCTTCTCTCTCTATTAGCGGTTATCAAGGCCAATAGGCAACTCGAGGATAAACTCGACGATGAGAGTTCAAATGTGCACAGTAGTGAAATTTGGGAAAGAGGATGGAACAACTTTCTCTTCTGCCTCTCTCTCACACTCTTTATCTTCTCTCTCTCTCTACCCCTGTTTCTCTTCTCTCTATATAAGCACTTATCAAGGCCAATAGGCAACTCCAGGATCAACTCGACGATGAGAGTTCAAAGGTGCACAGTATTCAAATTTGGGAAAGAGGATGAAACAACTTTCTCTTCTGCCTCTCTCTCACACTCTTTATCTTCTCTCTCTACCTCTGTTTCTCTTCTCTCTATATTAGCACTTATCAAGGCCAATAGGCAACTCGAGGATAACTCGACCATGAGAGTTCAAATGTGCACAGTAGTGAAATTTGGGAAAGAGGATGTAACAACTTTCTCTTCTGCCTCTCTCTCACACTCTTTATCTTCTCTCTCTCTCTACCCCTGTTTCTCTTCTCTCTATATTAGCACTTATCAACGCCAATAGGCAACTCGAGGATAAACTCGACGATGAGAGTTCAAATGTGCACAGTATTCAAATTTGGGAAAGAGGATGGAACAACTTTCTCTTCTGCCTCTCTCTCACACTCTTATCTTCTCTCTCTCTCTCTACCCCTGTTTCTCTTCTCTCCATATTAGCACTTATCAAGGCCAATAGGATACTCGAGGATAACTCGACGATGAGAGTTCAAACGTGCACAGTATTCAAATTTGGGAAAGAGGATGGAATAACTTTCTCTTCTTCCTCTCTCTCACACTCTTTATCTTCTCTCTCGCCCTGTTTCTCTTCTCTCTATATTAGAACATATCAAGGCCAATAGGCAACTCGAGGATCAACTCGACCATGAGAGTTCAAACGTGCACAGTATTCAAATTTGGGAAAGAGAATGGAACAACTTTCTCTTCTGCCTCTCTCTCTCACACTCTTTATCTTCTCTCTCTCTCACCCTGTTTCTCATCTCTCTATATTAGCACTTATCAAGGCCAATAGGCAACTCGAGGATCAAATCGACGATGAGAGTTCAAACGTGCACAGTATTCAAATTTGGGAAAGAGGATAGAACAACTTTCTCTTCTGCCTCTCTCTCACACTCTTTATCTTCTCTCTCTCTGTCTACCCCTGTTTCTCTTCTCTCTATATTAGCACTTATCAAGGCCAATAGGCAACTCGAGAATCAACTCGACGATGAGAGTTCAAACGTGCACAGTATTCAAATTTGGGAAAGAGGATGGAACAACTTTCTCTTCTGCCTCTCTCTCACACTCTTTATCTTCTCTCTCCTTCACCCTGTTTCTCTTCTCTCTATATTAGCACTTATCAAGGCCAATAGGCAACTCGAGGATCAACTCGACGATGAGAGATCAAACGTGCACAATATTTCAAATTTGGGAAAGAGGATGGAACAACTTTCTCTTCTGCCTCTCTCTCACACTCTTTATCTTCTCTCTCTCTCTACCCCTGTTTCTCTTCTCTCTGTATTAGCATTTATCAAGGCCAATAGGCAACTCGAGGATAAACTCGAGGATGAGAGTTCAAACGTGCACAGTAGTGAAATTTGGGAAAGAGGATAGAACAACTTTCTCTTCTGCCTCTCTCTCACACTCTTTATCTTCTCTCTCTCTCTCTACCCCTGTTTCTCTTCTCTCTATATTAGCACTTATCAAGGCCAATAGGCAACTCGAGGATAAACTCGACGATGAGAGTTCAAATGTGCACAGTAGTGAAATTTGGGAAAGAGGATTGAACAACATTCTCTTCTTCCTCTCTCTCACACTCTTTATCTTCTCTCTCTCTCTACCCCTGTTTCTCTTCTCTCTATATTAGCGGTTATCAAGGCCAATAGGCAACTCGAGGATAAAGTCGACCATGTGAGTTCAAACGTGCAGAGTAGTGAAATTTGGGAAAGAGGATGGAACAACTTTCTCTTCTGCCTCTCTCTCACACTCTTTATCTTCTCTCTCTCTACCCCTGTTTCTCTTCTCTCTATATTAGCACTTATCAAGGCCAATAGGCAACTCGAGGATAAACTCGACGATGAGAGTTCAAACGTGCACAGTAGTGAAATTTGGGAAAGAGGATGGAACAACTTTCTCTTCTGCCTCTCTCTCACACACTTTATCTTCTCTCTCTCTCACCCTGTTTCTCTTCACTCTATATTAGCACTCATCAAGGCCAATAGGCAACTCGAAGATCAACTCGACGATGAGAGTTCAAACGTGCACAGTATTCAAATTTGGGAAAGAGGATAGAACAACTTTCTCTTCTGCCTCTCTCTCACACTCTTTATCTTCTCTCTCTCTGTCTACCCCTGTTTCTCTTCTCTCTATATTAGCATTTATCAAGGCCAATAGGCAACTCGAGGATAAACTCGACGATGAGTGTTCAAATGTGCACAGTAGTGAAATTTGGGAAAGAGGATAGAACAACGTTCTCTTCTGACTCTCTCTCACACTCTTTATCTTCTCTCTCTCTCTCTCTACCCCTGTTTCTCTTCTCTCTGTATTAGCACTTATCAAGGCCAATAGGCAACTCGAGGATAAACTCGACCATGAGAGTTCAAACGTGCAGAGTAGTGAAATTTGGGAAAGAGGATGGAACAACTTTCTCTTCTGCCTCTCTCTCACACTCTTTATCTTCTCTCTCTCTCTACCCCTGTTTCTCTTCTCTCTATATTAGCACTTATCAAGGCCAATAGGCAACTCGAGGATAAACTCGACGATGAGAGTTCAAATGTGCAGAGTAGTGAAATTTGGGAAAGAGGATGGAACAACTTTCTCTTCTGCCTCTCTCTCACACTCTTTATCTTCTCTCTCCTTCACCCTGTTTCTCTTCTCTCTATATTAGCACTTATCAAGGCCAATAGGCAACTCGAGGATCAACTCGACGATGAGAGATCAAACGTGCACAATATTTCAAATTTGGGAAAGAGGATGGAACAACTTTCTCTTCTGCCTCTCTCTCACACTCTTTATCTTCTCTCTCTCACCCTGTTTCTCTTCACTCTATATTAGCACTCATCAAGGCCAATAGGCAACTCAAAGATCAACTCGAGGATGAGAGTTCAAACGTGCACAGTATTCAAATTTGGGAAAGAGGATGGAACAACTTTCTCTTCTGCCTCTCTCTCACACTCTTTATCTTCTCTCTCTCTCTACCCTGTTTCTCTTCTCTCTATATTAGCACTTATCAAGGCCAATAGGCAACTCGAGGATAAACTCGACGATGAGAGTTCAAACGTGCACAGTATTCAAATTTGGGAAAGAGGATGGAACAACTTTCTCTTCTGCCTCTCTCTCACACTCTTTATCTTCTCTCTCTCTCTCTACCCCTGTTTCTCTTCTCTCTGTATTAGCACTTATCAAGGCCAATAAGCAACTCGAGGATAAACTCGACGATGAGAGTTCAAACGTGCAGAGTAGTGAAATTTGGGAAAGAGGATGGAACAACTTTCTCTTCTGCCTCTCTCTCACACTCTTTATCTTCTCTCTCTCTCTCTACCATTGTTTCTCTTCTCTCTATATTAGCACTTATCAAGGCCAATAGGCAACTCGAGGATAAACTCGACGATGAGAGTTCAAATGTGCAGAGTAGTGAAATTTGGGAAAGAGGATGGAACAACTTTCTCTTCTGCCTCTCTCTCACACTCTTTATCTTCTCTCTCTCTCTACCCCTGTTTCTCTTCTCTCTATATTAGCACTTATCAAGGCCAATAGGCAACTCGAGGATAAACTCGACGATGAGAGTTCAAACGTGCACAGTAGTGAAATTTGGGAAAGAGGATGGAACAACTTTCTCTTCTGCCTCTCTCTCACACTCTTTATCTTCTCTCTCTCTCTCTACCCCTGTTTCTCTGCTCTCTATATTAGCACTTATCAAGGTCAATAGGCAACTCCAGGATAAACTCGACGATGAGAGTTCAAATGTGCACAGTAGTGAAATTTGGGAAAGAGGATGGAACAACTTTCTCTTCTTCCTCTCTCTCACACTCTTTATCTTCTCTCTCACCCTGTTTCTATTTTCTCTATATTAGAACATATCAAGGCCAATAGGCAACTCGAGGATCAACTCGACCATGAGAGTTCAAACGTGCACAGTATTCAAATTTGGGAAAGAGAATGGAACAACTTTCTCTTCTGCCTCTCTCTCTCACACTCTTTATCTTCTCTCTCTCTCACCCTGTTTCTCATCTCTCTATATTAGCACTTATCAAGGCCAATAGGCAACTCGAGGATCAACTCGACGATGAGAGTTCAAACGTGCACAGTATTCAAATTTGGGAAAGAGGATGGAACAACTTTCTCTTCTGCCTCTCTCTCACACTCTTTATCTTCTCTCTCTACCCCTGTTTCTTTTCTCTCTATATTAGCACTTATCAAGGCCAATAGGCAACTCGAGGATCAACTCGACGATGAGAGTTCAAATGTGCACAGTAGTGAAATTTGGGAAAGAGGATGTAACAACTTTCTCTTCTGCCTCTCTCTCACACTCTTTATCTTCTCTCTCTCTCTACCCCTGTTTCTCTTCTCTCTATATTAGCACTTATCAAGGCCAATAGGCAACTCGAGGATAAACTCGACGATGAGAGTTCAAACGTGCACAGTATTCAAATTTGGGAAAGAGGATGGAACAACTTTCTCTTCTGCCTCTCTCTCACACTCTTTATCTTCTCTCTCTCTACCCCCGTTTCTCTTCTCTCTATATTAGCACTTATCAAGGCCAATAGGCAACTCGAGGATCAACTCGATGATGAGAGTTCAAACGTGCACAGTAGTGAAATTTGGGAAAGAGGATGGAACAACTTTCTCTTCTGCCTCTCTCTCACACTCTTTATCTTCTCTCTCTCTCCCTGTTTCTCTTCACTCTATATTAGCACTCATCAAGGCCAATAGGCAACTCGAGGATCAACTCGAGGATGAGAGTTCAAACGTGCACAGTATTCAATTTTGGGAAAGAGGATGGAACAACATTCTCTTCTGCCTCTCTCTCACACTCTTTATCTTCTCTCTCTCTGTCTACCCCTGTTTCTCTTCTCTCTATATTAGCATTTATCAAGGCCAATAGGCAACTCGAGAATCAACTCGACCATGAGAGTTCAAACGTGCACAGTATTCAAATTTGGGAAAGAGGATTGAACAACTTTCTCTTCTGCCTCTCTCTCACACTCTTTATCTTCTCTCTCTCACCCTGTTTCTCTTCTCTCTATATTAGCACTTATCAAGGCCAATAGGCAACTCGAGGATCAACTCGACGATGAGAGTTCAAACGTGCACAGTAGTGAAATTTGGGAAAGAGGATGGAACAACTTTCTCTTCTGCCTCTCTCTCACACTCTTTATCTTCTCTCTCTCTCACCCTGTTTCTCTTCACTCTATATTAGCACTCATCAAGGCCAATAGGCAACTCGAAGATCAACTCGAGGATGAGAGTTCAAACGTGCACAGTATTCAAATTTGGGAAAGAGGATAGAACAACTTTCTCTTCTGCCTCTCTCTCACACTCTTTATCTTCTCTCTCTCTCTGTCTACCCCTGTTTCTCTTTTCTCTATATTAGCATTTATCAAGGCCAATAGGCAACTCGAGGATAAACTCGACGATGAGTGTTCAAATGTGCACAGTAGTGAAATTTGGGAAAGAGGATAGAACAACGTTCTCTTCTGACTCTCTCTCACACTCTTTATCTTCTCTCTCTCTCTCTACCCCTGTTTCTCTTCTCTCTGTATTAGCACTTATCAAGGCCAATAGGCAACTCGAGGATAAACTCGACCATGAGAGTTCAAACGTGCAGAGTAGTGAAATTTGGGAAAGAGGATGGAACAACTTTCTCTTCTGCCTCTCTCTCACACTCTTTATCTTCTCTCTCTCTCTACCCCTGTTTCTCTTCTCTCTATATTAGCACTTATCAAGGCCAATAGGCAACTCGAGGATAAACTCGACGATGAGAGTTCAAATGTGCAGAGTAGTGAAATTTGGGAAAGAGGATTGAACAACTTTCTCTTCTGCCTCTCTCTCACACTCTTTATCTTCTCTCTCTCTACCCCTGTTTCTCTTCTCTCTATATTAGCACTTATCAAGGCCAATAGGCAACTCGAGGATCAACTCGACGATGAGAGTTCAAACGTGCACAGTAGTGAAATTTGGGAAAGAGGATGGAACAACTTTCTCTTCTGCCTCTCTCTCACACTCTTTATCTTCTCTCTCTCTCTACCCCTGTTTCTCTGCTCTCTATATTAGCACTTATCAAGGCCAATAGGCAACTCCAGGATAAACTCGACGATGAGAGTTCAAATGTGCACAGTAGTGAAATTTGGGAAAGAGGATAGAACAACTTTCTCTTCTGCCTCTCTCTCACACTCTTTATCTTCTCTCTCTCTCTACCCCTGTTTCTCTTCTCTCTGTATTAGCACTTATCAAGGCCAATAGGCAACTCGAGGATAAACTCGAGGATGAGAGTTCAAACGTGCACAGTAGTGAAATTTGGGAAAGAGGATAGAACAACTTTTTCTTCTGCCTCTCTCTCACACTCTTTATCTTCTCTCTCTCTCTACCCCTGTTTCTCTTCTCTCTATATTAGCACTTATCAAGGCCAATAGGCAACTCGAGGATAAACTCGACGATGAGAGTTCAAATGTGCACAGTAGTGAAATTTGGGAAAGAGGATTGAACAACTTTCTCTTCTTCCTCTCTCTCACACTCTTTATCTTCTCTCTCTCTCTACCCCTGTTTCTCTTCTCTCTATATTAGCACTTATCAAGGCCAATAGGCAACTCGAGGATAAACTCGAAGATGAGAGTTCAAATGTGCACAGTAGTGAAATTTGGGAAAGAGGATGGAACAACTTTCTCTTCTGCCTCTCTCTCACACTCTTTTTCTTCTCTCTCTCTCTACCCCTGTTTCTCTTCTCTCTATATAAGCACTTATCAAGGCCAATAGGCAACTCGAGGATCAACTCGACGATGAGAGTTCAAACGTGCACAGTATTCAAATTTAGGAAAGAGGATGGAACAACTTTCTCTTCTGCCTCTCTCTCACACTCTTTATCTTCTCTCTCTACCCCTGTTTCTCTTCTCTCTATATTAGCACTTATCAAGGCCAATAGGCAACTCGAGGATCAACTCGACGATGAGAGTTCAAATGTGCACAGTAGTGAAATTTGGGAAAGAGGATGTAACAACTTTCTCTTCTGCCTCTCTCTCACACTCTTTATCTTCTCTCTCTCTCTCTACCCCTTTTTCTCTTCTCTCTGTATTAGCACTTATACAGGCCATTAGGCAACTCGAGGATAAACTCGACGATGAGAGTTCAAACGTGCACAGTAGTGAAATTTTGGAAAGAGGATGGAACAACTTTCTCTTCTGCCTCTATCTCACACTCTTTTTCTTCTCTCTCTCTCTACCCCTGTTTCTCTTCTCTCTATATAAGCACTTATCAAGGCCAATAGGCAACTCGAGGATCAACTCGACGATGAGAGTTCAAACGTGCACAGTATTCAAATTTGGGAAAGAGGATGGAACAACTTTCTCTTCTGCCTCTCTCTCACACTCTTTATCTTCTCTCTCTCTCTACCCCTGTTTCTCTTCTCTCTATATTAGCACTTATCAACGCCAATAGGCAACTCGAGGATAAACTCGGCGATGAGAGTTCAAATGTGCACAGTAGTCAAATTTGGGAAAGAAGATGGAACAACTTTCTCTTCTGCCTCTCTCTCACACTCTTTATCTTCTCTCTCTCTCTACCCCTGTTTCTCTTCTCTCTATATTAGCACTTATAAAGGCCAATAGGCAACTCGAGGATAAACTCGACGATGAGAGTTCAAACGTGCACAGTAGTGAAATTTGGGAAAGAGGATGGAACAACTTTCTCTTCTGCCTCTCTCTCACACTCTTTATCTTCTCTCTCTCTCTACCCCTGTTTCTCTTCTCTCTATATTAGCACTTATCAAGGCCAATAAGCAACTCGAGGATAAACTCGACGATGAGAGTTCAAACGTGCACAGTATTCAAATTTGGGAAAAAGGATAGAACAACTTTCTCTTCGGCCTCTCTCTCACACTCTTTATCTTCTCTCTCTCTCTACCCCTGTTTCTCTTCTTTCTGTATTAGCACTTATCAAGGCCAATAGGCAACTCGAGGATAAACTCGAAGATGAGAGTTCAAATGTGCACAGTAGTGAAATTTGGGAAAGAGGATGGAACAACTTTCTCTTCTGCCTCTCTCTCACACTCTTTTTCTTCTCTCTCTCTCTACCCCTGTTTCTCTTCTCTCTTTATAAGCACTTATCAAGGCCAATAGGCAACTCGAGGATCAACTCGACGATGAGAGTTCAAACGTGCACAGTATTCAAATTTGGGAAAGAGGATGGAACAACTTTCTCTTCTGCCTCTCTCTCACACTCTTTATCTTCTCTCTCTACCCCTGTTTCTCTTCTCTCTATATTAGCACTTATCAAGGCCAATAGGCAACTCGAGGATCAACTCGACGATGAGAGTTCAAATGTGCACAGTAGTGAAATTTTGGAAAGAGGATGTAACAACTTTCTCTTCTGCCTCTCTCTCACACTCTTTATCTTCTCTCTCTCTCTACCCCTGTTTCTCTTCTCTCTATATTAGCACTTATAAAGGCCAATAGGCAACTCGAGGATAAACTCGACGATGAGAGTTCAAACGTGCACAGTAGTGAAATTTGGGAAAGAGGATGGAACAACTTTCTCTTCTGCCTCTATCTCACACTCTTTTTCTTCTCTCTCTCTCTTCCCCTGTTTCTCTTCTCTCTATATAAGCACTTATCAAGGCCAATAGGCAACTCGAGGATCAACTCGACGATGAGAGTTCAAACGTGCACAGTATTCAAATTTGGGAAAGAGGATGGAACAACTTTCTCTTCTGCCTCTCTCTCACACTCTTTATCTTCTCTCTCTACCCCTGTTTCTCTTCTCTCTATATTAGCACTTATCAACGCCAATAGGCAACTCGAGGATAAACTCGACGATGAGAGTTCAAATGTGCACAGTAGTCAAATTTGGGAAAGAAGATGGAACAACTTTCTCTTCTGCCTCTCTCTCACACTCTTTATCTTCTCTCTCTCTCTACCCCTGTTTCTCTTCTCTCTTTATTAGCACTTATAAAGGCCAATAGGCAACTCGAGGATAAACTCGACGATGAGAGTTCAAACGTGCACAGTAGTGAAATTTGGGAAAGAGGATGGAACAACTTTCTCTTCTGCCTCTCTCTCACACTCTTTATCTTCTCTCTCTCTCTACCCCTGTTTCTCTTCTCTCTATATTAGCACTTATCAAGGCCAATAAGCAACTCGAGGATAAACTCGACGACGAGAGTTCAAATGTGCACAGTATTCAAATTTGGGAAAAAGGATAGAACAACTTTCTCTTCGGCCTCTCTCTCACACTCTTTATCTTCTCTCTCTCTCTACCCCTGTTTCTCTTCTCTCTATATTCGCACTTATCAAGGCCAATAGGCAACTCGAGGATAAACTCGAGGATTAGAGTTCAAATGTGCACAGTATTCAAATTTGGGAAAGAGGATAGAACAACTTTCTCTTCTCTCTATATTAGCACTTATCAAGGCCAATAAGCAACTCGAGGATAAACTCGACGATGAGAGTTCAAATGTGCACAGTATTCAAATTTGGGAAAAAGGATAGAACAACTTTCTCTTCGGCCTCTCTCTCACACTCTTTATCTTCTCTCTCTCTCTACCCCTGTTTCTCTTCTCTCTATATTAGCACTTATCAACGCCAATAGGCAACTCGAGGATAAACTCGACGATGAGAGTTCAAATGTGCACAGTAGTGAAATTTGGGAAAGAGGATAGAACAACTTTCTCTTCTGCCTCTCTCTCACACTCTTTATCTTCTCTCTCTCTCTACCCCTGTTTCTCTTCTCTCTGTATTAGCACTTATCAAGGCCAATAGGCAACTCGAGGATAAACTCGAGGATTAGAGTTCAAACGTGCACAGTATTCAAATTTGGGAAAGAGGATAGAACAACTTTCTCTTCTGCCTCTCTCTCACACTCTTTATCTTCTCTCTCTCTCTACCCCTTTTTCTCTTCTCTCTATATAAGCACTTATCAAGGCCAATAGGCAACTCGAGGATAAACTCGAGGATGAGAGTTCAAATGTGCACAGTAGTGAAATTTGGGAAAGAGGATAGAACAACTTTCTATTTAACACGTCATTCGTTTTTCCTTGAGACAATTCATTTTCCCTCGGAACGTGAGAGGAGCACGCATTTCCTCCTATGCCACAAGTCCACAACAAACTGGCGCCCGAGTGACACGAAAACAAACAAACATGGCAACCCTACCTTTTTTTACATTAACTGTTTTGAGCGAGACGCGCGTTTTATTTGATAAAGAAAAAAATAAACTTTTCAACAAGAAAACTGCTACCGACAAGGACCTCAATGAACAACAATGACGAAACCCTCGTCAGACTCAGCAAAAAAACGAATACGGAGCTGTCGAATTCATAGCGAATTTAAAAAAAAAAATTAGAGCTCGACAACCATTTTTCATGGTTTTCTGACATTACCCTGCAACAAACGCGAGGAGCAAAACCACATAGGCCTATGCAATTCTCTCCCGCACAGCAGATGCAACAACAAAGAAACAGGACATCCCTATCAACACATAGGAAGAAGTTGAATCAACAATACGAGTTGAGATGCACCACGCACGCTGATAAACTCATAACTTGAAAGTTTCGTTGACAGCCGGCAACCAAACTCATCGTTCAACAAGAACGAATGCCCGACTAGCGCCAGTCCAAACGATGCACACATTACCGCAGACTCACATGCGAAGATACCGTCAATTGGGCACACACACACAAACCGTCAACACGAAACAAAAATTTTCCTTCCAAACGAACGATTTACTTCTCTGTCCAAGCAACTCTTTGCACATGTCAGCACACAACAAAAAAACCAAACAAACAAATGTCAGCCTAAAAAAGAGTAAACGCATTTTCCACGCGTAAGTAAATACTTTTTTTTTACAAACACACTCCGTTTTTGACATTCCGTTCCTTTTGACGTTTTCCAAACAACCACACCAGCAAAAAAAAAAAAAAAACAGGACAAAAAAATCAACTGCCGAAAACATTACTCACAAAAAAAAATATATATATATATGTATAAATATATATACATTGCATGTATTTTTTTTCCTAGGAAGGGGAGTATTGTACGAGCCTTTTTCAAGCCTCACTCAAAAATACACATTCACATATGACAAACTTAAGGAGGCCATCTTACGACGGACAGGCTTTTCAAACGAAACAAGGTTACGCAATCTTTTCACCAAGTAGAATTGGGAGATCGCACTCTGTCACAACTTTTGCGATACATGCGTACATTGCTAGGGGACAACAAAATGTCCGAAAATATAATGAGAAGTCTGTGGCTGGATAAACTTCCAGACACAACAGTACAAATTCTAGCACCCACAACGGAAGAGACAAATATTGAAAAACTCGCCGATATGGCAGATCGAATCCATGAAAATCTGAGGCACCGCAAAGTAAACTCAGCACAAGCACAGCAGAAACAGACGTGCGACGACGATATATCGGGACTAAAAATGACGGTCGAAAATCTCACTCGACAAGTGCAGGAATTAATGCAAATGAACCATCGTTACTCATTTAATAAACGATCGAACTACCGAAAACGAAGTCTTAGTAGAGGTCGAAGCAACACACGGGAACGAGCGAACGAAATCTGTTTTTACCACAAAAAATTCGGCACACAAGCTCGGCGTTGCACTTATCCTTGTTCTTTTAAAAACAAGAATCAGGGAAACGATTATTCCGGCCAGTAGAGACGACGACTGTCGCTGGATTTTCCACTAAAGGTCGTCTATTTTATATTCGTGACAATAATCATGGATATAACTTCTTAATAGACACTGGAGCTGAAATCAGCGTGATACCACCTCTACGTAAACAAAAAGCTATTCCACAGCCTTACCACCTCCAAGCAGCTAATGGCACACAAATACCGACATACGGTGCAAAATATTTAGACGTCAATCTCAGCCTGCGCCGCACATTTCCGTGGATTTTTACCATAGCCAACGTGACGACACCAATATTAGGAGCAGATTTCCTAGCACGGTTTAATCTATTGGTAGACATGACTAGTCGCACACTGACTGATAACCAAACAAAAATCGTAATTAAATGTATCACCACAAGATACCAGTCTACTGGGATTAGTTCTGCCTTACCTGAAGAGACGTACATTTGTCGGCTGTTTCAAAAATACCCACAACTTACTCAGCCATTCAAAGTCACGGATAATATTAAACATAATGCAAAGCATTATATTAAAATGAATAGACAACCCGTCTACGTCACCCCCAGACGTCTGAAGCCGGATAAGTAAAAGATCGCAAAAGACGAATTTCAACGCATGTTGCAACTAGGAATTATCCGACCTTCCAAAAGTGCGTGGTCATCTCCTCTACACATGGTACAGAAAGCAGACGCGACAACATGGCGTCCATGCGGCGATCTCAGGAGATTAAATGCACAAACTGTACCGGATAGATACCCTATCCCACACATTCACGATTTTGCAATCGGACTGCAAAATGCCACGGTATTTTCCAAACTGGATTTAGTAAAAGCGTATTACCAAATACCGGTGGCGGATGAAGATATCCACAAAACAGCACTGACCACACCATTTGGACTTTACGAATTCGTCAGAATGCCATTCGGACTTAGGAACGCTTGTCAAACCTTCCAAAGGTTAATAGACGAGGTTTTTAGGGACCTTCCATTCGTATTCGCTTATGTGGACGATGTCCTAATTGCTAGTAGAAACATAACCAACACTTGGAACAAGTTTTTCAAAAACTGTCCTATTACGGTTTAAAAATAAACTTCGACAAATGTATTTTCAGTCAGCAAGAAGTAAACTTCCTTGGACATTCAATTGATAAGGATGGTATATCACCATTACCCGAAAAAGTAAGCGTCATTACGGATTTTCCACAACCTACGTCTGTTAGACAAGTTCGTCGCTTCATAGGTATAATTAATTATTACAGACGATTTTTACCCAACTGTTCCACAATCCTTTCACCGTTAACGTCATTATTGAAGAACAAAACGAAAAACCAACAATTAAAACTGGAAGGATCAGCTTTAAAAGCTTTCCATCAAGCTAAAACTGCCTTAGTCAATTTCACAAAATTGAATTATATTAAAGACAGCGAAGAATCGAAGCTTACACTTACAACAGACGCGTCAGACATAGCTGTAGGAGCAGTTATACATCAACTGACAGGGCATACAATGACCCCTATATCGTTTTTCTCAGCCAAACTGAGCAAGACACAGACAAAGTACAGTACCTTTTCAAGGGAGCTATTAGCAATTTATTTGTCAATTAAGCATTTTAGACATCTGTTAGAAGGAAGAAACTTCTGTATTTACACTGACCATAAACCATTAACATATGCACTGCATACGCATGTAGATAAATATGGTCCAAGAGAAATCAGACACCTTGATTATATTGCCCAATATTCCACAGACATCAGATACGTCAAGGGGATAGAAAACATAGTGGCGGACGCATTATCACGAGCTGCAATAACTTCACTAAATTCCAGTTCGTTAACTATGGAATTAATTGCACAAAAACAAAAGACGGACAAGACACTCACTGACATACAACAGAAAACGTCTTTGCAACTGAAGGAAATGCCCGTACCTTTTAGTGTAACAACACTTTATTGTGATGCAGCAAAAGAACAACCGCGTTCATACATACTGCCAAGCATCAGACGACACGTTTTTCTACATTTTCACAATATGTCGCAGCCAGGCAAACGAGCCACCGTAAAAATAATAACAGACCGCTTTGTTTGGCCCAATATGAATGCAGATATTCGAAATTGGACCAAGACGTGTGTATCCTGTCAGAAAAATAAAATACACAGGCACACGAAGTCACCGCTGGGCACTTTCAGTGCGCCTGATGCCAGGTTCACCAATATCCATGTTGACTTGGTGGGGCCATTACCGCCCTCAAAAGGACACACCCACATTCTCACCATAGTCGATAGGTTCAGCAGATGGCCAACAGCCATACCCGTGAAAGACACATCGGCGGCGACAGTAGCTGGAACAATACTAAAAGACTGGATAGCAATTTTTGGAGTACCGTCAATACTCACAACGAACAGAGGTTCGCAATTTCAATCGAAACTCTTCGCAGAGTTCAACCAATTGTTGGGAACAACCCACATAAAGACTACTGCTTATCACCCTTGCTCAAATGGCCTCGTCGAACGCTTTCACAGACAGCTAAAAACTTCTTTGTCTACGAGTCTTAACAACGCGGACTGGTCAGATAATTTACCATTAATCCTATTAATGATCCGAAACACAATAAAAGAAGACTTACAAAGCATACCAGCGAAGCTAGTTTTTGGATCCGTAGTCACACTACCTGGACAATATTTTAATGCATACACAGATATTTCACCCACGGCTACATTTGAGACGGAATTAAAGAACAAAATGTCTTCTCTCAAATTTACCCCCACCAGGAGGGCTGACAAACAAACATATATACCGAACGATCTTCACACATGCAAATTTGTGTTTATCAGGAATGAAACGGTCAAAAAGCCATTTTGTCTAAATTACACTGGACCATACCAAGTTTTAAACATAAGTGAAAAATATTTTACTGTCCAACGGAAAGACAGGAAAGGCAACATTGCAATCGATCGAATTAAACCAGCATACATTGAGGAATACCCTCAGACACCCCACCAGAACAAATTCCCTTAGAACATGGGAGTCCAGCAGAAAATGACGAGGACACCAAACCCACGACAAAAACGGGTAGGAAAGTCCACTGGCCGAAACATTTCAAGGAATACATTACATATTGAAAAAAAAACTTTTTTTTTCCAATCTGGGGGGAGTATTTGTGCCAGTTGGCACAGTTTAATATTCAAATTTAAAATCGTTAAATACAATTTAGGCGCGCAGTGCAATTGATTGTTTCGGCGCGTTAAAAAAATGAAAAATGGCACCCACGCAAATTCCGGCGTGACCTTTATATACCAAAGGTGCGGACGTAGTTGAAAGCACCCCATGTGATGTCTTCCGTCCAATGGAATTCCTCCTAGGACATATTTTAAAACTGATTTTCTAGAGCTCGTTTGGAGCCGATCAAATCATATATAAACATGCACAAACACAAAATCTATCTCTTTAGTCTCTTAGCCTTTCGAGCATTCTTTCGTCTCTTTGAACTCTTCTGACTCATTCAACGCTTTCTCATTAGGACTTGCCACGCGTGCAAACATCAATTATTTCATTTCCACTGCTCCGCGCATTAATACTCTCTTTTAACAGACGAACATTAATATTGTCTCTGTTACATATTTGAACATTCAAAGAACACAAAAAAAAGAGACTCTCCATCTTTCATATGAACTCAAAAAAAAAAGAACTCTGAAATATTGAGAACTATGTTTTGCTTGTTATTGCTTGTTATTTCTATTCCGGAAATAAACCTCCGTTTGTGTTGCACATAAGATTTCTTATTTTCATTTTTATTATTTGTGGAGGAAGTCAGTTCCCAAAAAAAGGCCAGGCGACCCCCACAAATGTCTTAACAAATTGGTAAAACTTGTTTTTATGCAGCCTGTAGTGTCCATTGTACAAACAAAGAAAAAAGCATCTCATTTGCATATTACAAGATTGCAAGCATATAAAGGAAAGCAGCGGCCATTTTTCCTTTTCTGATTTTTCAGAGTGTCAGGTAGTTTGAATTTGGATGTTGGAGTAGTAAGTTTTGACAGCAGAGTTATGACTTTTTTGACAAGAATGTGTTGAATTTAACCATTGAAACCAAGTCTTTACCTAATTGAATAACCCAACTCTTCCAGATTTCTGATTTTTATCTCAGCAAAAAAAATCGATTTTGTAACAAACGATTATTTAATGGTTTAAAATAAAAAAATAGGCAGTTAAAACTTTATTCATACAATATTTGTTAAATGTCTGCTGCTGCACTCACTTTTAGTTTGTTGGTATTTATAACTTCAAAAGTATCTTTCAAGTTATAAATATCAACAAACTAAAAGTGAGCGCAGCAGCAGCAGACATTTAACACATATTGTATGAATAAAGTTTTAACTGCCTATTTAAGCGAATTTTAATTTGCTGTTACTATTGGTTTGTTTCTTGTTTTTTTTTTTTTTTAAATAAGCTTTCAAAGTTGAAAGTAATAAAAGCAATCAATTCATTCACATTTCAGTTTTGCATTTTTAAGAAAAAGAAGTGAAACGGTTTATTTTTTTAATTGCACTCAAATGACAATTAACAAGCAATATTTTTTGTTTTCTAAGTTTCAAATGCTGATAGTCTGGTATTGAAATTAAAGTTTTCTTTTTAACTGCCGAATACTGTTAAATGTTCATGCAAAAAAAAAAAAAAGGTTTTTTCTTCTTCAGTTTGCAACGCTCTCGGCACACACACACACACACACAAAAAAACGACAATCCTTTTTCTCTTGCAGTTTCTTTCTTCCCACTGACACGTGAATTAACCGTACGTTCGAACGACCTCGAGTGAACAATTTTCCCAGCTTTTATATCCTATCTAGGAAAAAAAAAAAAAAGGAAGAGACAGGAAAAAAAAATAGCTTCTCCCATCATGTCCTGCCTTCCCAAGATGCCCTTCGTGTATATAAATGAGCTAGCCATCCTTTCCTTCTTCTTTCCCAAAGAGCGATGCAGATACGCCCGGTACGTTTTTTTTGTTTTGTTTTTTTAATTTTCTTTCTAACCATATACCCTACACGCCCTCCCCCTGATCTTCGAGATCAATAAGATACTTCATAATCCTTCATCCAAGCATCTCACGTTTAGGCCTCTGGGGGACAACTTCTTGGGGATTGACGTTTTCAGGTTCACTACAGACATTCTCGTTCAGTTGTAAAGAACCACAATGTGGGGCTAAGTCGAATTGGGGTGCATCGTTAGCTTCTTGGTGGATATCAACTTCCTCCTCTTCACTGCCATCACTGCGCACCTGCAGGGTTTCACGACGCAGGTCTAGGATATGCCGGGGAACGCCATTCACCATCACGTTATTCTTTGACTGCGTTCCCGTTACGCCCCCCCTCCCCTAGCGAGTGGTACATTTTGCATTGGGGGGCTTCACCCACACCTCCTTGCCCACTTTAATGGTAGCTTCTTCACCCTCAATTCCTATTGTTTTGTTGCACGGATGCTGCCACTTATATGCGAAGATGGCTCTATGAAGCACAGTTGTCTCACCTTGTCTGGTTTTTGGTGAGATGTTGTATCAAAACACCGCCTCCATGGGTGAAATGTTGCTTTTTTCCGCAGCAGCCTTGATGGTGCAATGATTCCTCTCCACTCGGCCGATATGCTGCCCTAAAAAATTGCATTACTCCCCACACACCTCTTTAAAGGCTTCTGATCGGAAAGTGGGGCCATTGTCCATTAGCAATTTCTCAACTGGCCCTTTCTCCAAAAATATTTCTTCAATGACCCCTCCGATCGCCCATGGAGCTTCTGTCCTGATCTCTCTCCATATAGCAAACTTCCCCCGTCCACAGTCGACCATCGACAGATACAGCTTATGGCGATAATGGGTCACATCAATGGCCAATCGCTTCCAGTCCTCTGCAATGTGTAACTCTCCTGCTTTGTGTCTGGATGGTCCGGAGTCTATCGATTGGCACTCCTGACAGTGCTCCACTACCTCCCTGACCTCCTTCTCGGTGGTTTCCGGGTAAACCTCTCTTGCCAGGAATAACGTCTGTTCTCCACCAAAGTGGTGCATTTCATGTAACTTTTTAACTTCCTCTCTTGCACAGCATACTGAGGAAACCTCCTTTCTCTCTTGAAGCCAGGCCTTCTTTACCCGTGTCATTGAATCCGCCTTGTTCTTTTCTGATGGGACCAGCACTACAGATACCTTCGACTGGAATTCCGCTATCAAATCTACAAGTGCTCCAAGCCTGCACTTGATCAGCATTTCTGCAGCACCTCTGGTCCTAACTCTCTTATCGCCAGTAACTGCGACCTGATCCATGAAACTACCGTTGCTGAATCGGATTTGATTTCAATCGTTTTCAATCCCCACTTCAAGGCCAGATTGATTCCTTTCATAGCGGCTTCCAGTTCGGCTATGTTGATATGGGAATAGTCGTTTTTCTTTTTTTGTCACGCCGCATCTTCCACAGTTACACTTCCTATCTCTAATATGACGCCCAATGCCAGACTGCTGGCATCGCACCAAATCATGCCCACGTCTCCGTCGCTGACGTACCATTCCCCCTTTACTGGGTCTTTCGTCACTCTCATGATGATTTCTTGTAACATGTTCATGACCTCCTTCGTCACATGGCCCTCCCAGCCATCAGTGCCCGTTTGTCATTTAATAAAGCTGCACGCTATCCTGAGCCAGCCGGCGATTGGATAGTGTCCCACCAGTCTGCTGCAGACCGAGAAGAGTTCTCGTTTTGTCAGGTCGGTTCCGATTTCGGGTATTGCATTCCCTCGTCTAAAGACAAGGCTTCTTTTGCCATCTCGGCATAATTTCAACCCCAACGCCGCTCCTCCATCCAGGGAATCCTTTTCTTATGTCTCCTCGCAGTGTTTTCTCATAGCAGCTTACTTTGTTTCGTAGTTCCTGAGGCCCGGAGATCCATTTCCATTCCACCGTCCACCTCTCGCCAGGAAATCCTCGTCCTCAATGCAGCAAGCCTCCTTTGCGTTCTGATATTTCTATCACCTTCCACTCCTACCATACCATCCCTACTGCGCCGAGGCGTCCGAAAGTTACTTGGCCCCCTCTCAACATAGCCCCCCCCCCAGTTGGTTGATCACACTTACACTTAAAACCACATCAACATCACCAACCAGACGATCCAACACTAGGGCTCGTAGTACAATAGGCACACCTTACACCAGTACATCCGCTGTTATCTCTCCTAGGCATTTCACCTCCCTGATATCTATGGTCTTAATACTCTTGACTCCGCTCTATGATTTAGCGATATTCTTTGTTACCAAGTCAACAAGGGGCATGGCTCTCTTCCGATTGACTACTACCGGTAACTGAGGCAACGTTTCGTTGTGTACCATTTCCACATAGAAGGGGGAACCACTGGCGCAATGGCTCCCCTTTACTTGTTTCCCTGGTCCCGTGTAGCAACGCAATAGCGGCTAATGTGCCCCACTTGTCCACATCGGTAGCAGGTGACCCCCGATCTCAGTTTTTTGCAGTCCTTGAGCAGGTGAGGACCCTGGCACCGGAAGCACTTAATGGCAGGTCTCCACTCCTGTCGCCTCGCTGCCTGTCTCTCATCATTCAAGTGGGGCCTCATGCACTTATTTCCACTCACAGCTGCAGCCACGATTGGGCCCTTGACATTCTTGACTAGGACTCTGGCGTGGACCAAGAGATCATCCACTTCCATCGTATTGATCTCAGTGATTCTCTGCATGTTTGCAGAGATTTCTTCTGGGAAGCCATTCACTGGGTATAGCTTAACCGTTATCTCCAGGCTCCTCCCCATGTAACCAGCCAATCCTGCCAGCCTCCTGATCTCCACAGCAAAGATGTCAACAGACTCGCCAGTCCACCTCAAACTTGCAAGCTTGTCGAGTGCTTTAAATGGACTCTCAGCCAATTTCAGTCTTTGCTCCACTGAGGCAAGGTCTCCCTTATCTTCATCGCGCATCTGCTGGTAAATAGTGAGGGCTTCCCCCTCTAAGTAGAGCGGCAGCAGGGTGACCACATCTTCGATTTTTTGCAACCGTGCCACCATCTTTAATTTTTCCAGCCATTTAATTAGGTCACCCTCCCCAGTGAAGGGTCTCAACATCTGAGTTGAGAGTCTCCAGTCAGCCATGTTAACCTGTTTTATACGCCGAAATAGCTTCTGGTATTGAAATTAAAGTTTTCCTTTTAACTGCCGAATTAACTGTTAAATGTTCATGCAAAAAAAAGAGGGTTTTCTTCTTCAGCTTGCAATGCTCTCGGCACACACACACACAAAAAAACGACAATCCTTTTTCTCTTCCAGTTTCAACGTTTGTAGAAAATCCGTCTTTCTTTTTTCCCACTGACACTCGAGTGAACAATTTTCCCAGCTTTTATATCCTATCTAGAAAAAAAAAATAGCTTCTCCCATCATGCCCTGCCTTCCCAAGATGCCCTTCATGTATATAAACGAGCTAGCCATCCTTTCCTTCTTCTTTCCCAAAGAGCGATGCAGATATGCCCGGTACGTTTTTTTGTTCTTTCTAACCATATACCCCACAGATAGTTCACCAACTGTGTACTTATTTGCACATTTATAAACGAAAAGCTTTTTTTGTTTTCCAGGTATTATAACTCGAGTTGAAATATTTTGGGTAAATATTGTGAAGTTGACTTCAAATTTGTTAAATAAGACTTTTGTCCTGAAACTCTTTGTAGTATTTTAATTTTTCAAATCCGTTTTCGTTTTGTACACGTGTGAAAAGCACATCTTTTTTGTCCATATATCATTAGCATTAGCAGGGTTTTAAGTAAAGCAGAAAATTTATCTGAAAAGTGCTGATTTGAAGAAAAAAATATGCATTAGTTTGTGCACATTTTCTCTTGTCAGTTAGTTTTTAAATAAGCATAAAATAAATTAAACATTTATCACATTCCTGAAAATTAAATGGATAACCAAGAATTATTCTAAAATTAATGTATTTCTTTGGTTTAGGAACACAAGAAAACCATATATTTGATTTTACAGTAGTCTAAGGCCTTCAAAAATACTATTGAATTTCAACTGTTTCTTTAAATTTGAACTTTGTTAAAATGAATTCTATCAATTTTTATGCAATTTTTTTCCCAACATCAGAAGAGTAGTGAAAAAAATGTGAAAAACAAGCAAAAAGGAAGACAAACTTATAATCTGAAAAATTATAATAATAAAACTGGGCTGAACAATTTATTTCATGATCTTCAGAAGTCTGTATAGGGGATGTTTCATCCCATATCATCTAGCTCTGACACCACAACATTAAAAAAATCTTTTCACATGGACACCACATAAAATTTGGCTCAAAACTGCAATTTCAACTAGATTGAAGTAGAGGAACTCAAATTTTCAGACAGACGAAATTTGTTTAAAAATAAGAAAATTGGAAAACATGTCATGCACTTATCACTGATCAGCTTTCTCTGAGTTCACAAACCCATAGATGAAGACTCACCTAATTGTCTACTTCTATGAGTATACTGGCATCAAACAAACACCAAATTTGTCCAGTCCACTCTATGCTTAAACTGAAACAAGTATATGAAATGATATCCCAAAACAAGAAAAACAAGGTCAAACCAGACACCACCTAAACACAACCAATTCACCTTCTCCTTTGATGTTGACATTCACAATTATACAAGAACTTAGATCTAATCCAGACAAAGTTTCTCTTAGTTAACTCCCCGGATATCCTAGCACAAAGCGGAACTGACACTTATCAATCCCTCCAATTGCTTTGAAGTGGCTGGATACCTCCCACTCTACCATAAGAATTTGGACAGACATAGACATGGAGTCTATATTTGTAACACCTTCACCTTCACCAGGGAGTGAAAGCTAGAATCAGACGATCAGGCCTTCATGTGCTTTAGACTAACCTTGCAACAGTGTTGGATACTTATATTTTCTCTACTATTCTCCTTTAAACCTGCACAATCGAGTTTCTGACAGTAAATATGCAGCACTCTCTTTAGATATTAACATCCAAATACACATATTCGGTGATTTTAACTAGTGATGAGACAATTCTAAAATTTTTCCCCCCGATTCCAATACAATTACTGATTCTGTTCTAAATTCCTGATTCTGGTACAAGTACTGATTCCAATTCTTTTCAATTTTCTCAATATTCAATTAGAAATTTGTTGCCTGAAAAAATATAATAAATTGATTACTGTAAACCCTGTGTTATGTCCGTATTTATTTTTGCAAAATGTAAAACGTACACTGGGATGGAGTGGTAGGGGCGTATATTACATGAGTAAATCTTTCTAAGTGTTTTTCTCAAATGTTTTCCTTGTAATTGATTAAAAGTTGTGAGACGCAAAGATTTATATTTCTTTTTTAATGCAAAGCTGGTTTACAAGGTTCGTCCTTAATGTTATTTGAATTTTTTCATAAACAATCGAAAATAATCGACGATTTCTAAGCATAATTAGAAGACAGTGTAGAAAGAGAATAGTTTACAAAATCCTTCTTCCCATATTAAAATAATTTTCTAAATAAAAAGGTAACTATTTAGAAAACCATTCTTAACAAGAAAATTTCGGGGGGAGGGTAAGCTATTCTGTGACTTCTCTTTGTCAAAGAATGTTAATATTTCTTATTGTAATTATTTGGTGATTTCGTGAATTATTAGATTAATTTGTTTGACTGTAAAAAAGAAAAACATAATATAGAATACTACTATTACTACTACTACTAATAATAATTTATGGATTAAGATCTTTAGCTACCATTACTCCCCTCCTTCCACAAAACAAATTCTACTTTTTTAAGAGATTACGGTGAAAAAGTTTTTTAGGTGATTACATTGAAAAATTTTGACAAATTATTGACTAGTTTTCCTTTTATTTGGCAATTCGTACTTATAATTTTTTGTTGTGAAAGAAATAAAGTTAATCCTGCAACCTATCCTAATCCATCAGAAAATAAAAATGTGATTCTTCATTTTTCAGGCATTTATATATAAACAGCCTAAATAAAAAATTAAATAAAACAAAGTCAATTTTGCATATGAAGTTAATGGAAAATGATCACCCTTTCGGACCATACAGGATTAAGGATGTAGTCCATTTTGTTTGTTTTAAAACCTTTGTCATGTTAATGTTGCTGATCTAAATTTAGTATAAAAAAATAAGAGTTGGGCCCAGGATGGACCCCTCAGGGGTCCATCCTGGGCCCAACTCTTTTCCTGATCTACATTAATGATCTTCCAAATCACATCCTTACATCATTTGTAGACATTTATGCTGACGACACTACCATTTATGGTACCACATCTAAGACAGTAAACGACCAAATTCTCTCCAATTCTCTCTCCTCTGATCTTGAGCATGTAGTACAATGGGGAAAGGAGTGGCTGGTTACTTTTAATGCATCTAAAACCAAGCTTCTCTCTTTACATCATTAACATTCTGATCCCCATCTGGCATCAATTGAAATGAATGGCTCTTGTCTTCAGGAGGCCTCAAGTTTTGACAAGCTTCTGGGCTTGACCATTACTCCTGATCTTAAATGGAACACGTACATCAAATCTGTTGCCAAGGCTGCTGGAAAAATGGTGGGATCTTTCTATCGATCCAGTAGATATCTCATTGCTGATGCAATTCTCTATCTATATAAGAGCCAGGTACGTCCAAGGATGGAATACTGTTGCCACATCTGGGCAGGAGCTGCTAGAAAGGACTTGTCCTGCCTTGATAGAGTTCAAAATAGACTTCATAGCCTCGTAGGAGATGTCCTTTTCTCTTCCTTGCAACCTCTATCTCACAGAAGAGATGTTGCAAGTTTGTCTCTGATGTATCGTTATTTTCATGGAAAGTGTTCAACTGAGCTTAAATCTATGGTCCCCCCTCGCAAAACTTTCACAAGAAACACTCGTCTAGCTGTAAACACTATCAATAATTCCCCCCACTCTTTATCTGTGCCTAAACCTAAACGTAGATTCCATGAACAAAGCTTTTTATTAGAACTGCACGCCTGTGGAATTGCCTTCCGTTTTCCTGCTTTCCGGCTGACTACAATATGGTTGTGTTCAAGTCTAACGTAAATAAGTTCTTGATGAGCCGTTCCATATAAGTTATCAAATTTACCAAATTTTCATTACTAATGATTACTATATTGTCCAATTTCTAATGTACACTCTTTAACCCTTATCCTTGGGTGGTCTCTTGGCCTTGATAATGTGTTGATACCTATGAAAAAAAAAAAAAAAAAAGAAAAAGTCCAATGTGAACAAGTTCTAATTGAATCGTCCCCCTAAGTAATCCAAGTTACAAAATTCCCACTGTTTACTATGCTAAAATCACAATGACTAATGTATACCTATTAACCCTTATCCTTGAGTGGCCTCTGGGCCTTGATAAGTGGTGACACCCATGTAAAAAAAAAAAAAAAAAAAATGTCATTGCAATAAAAAATACGATGGGAATGCTGATCTTGTTATATTGGTAGATTTCGTTCTTAACATTCAACCTCAACCTGAAGAGCCATTGCTCAAAATGAGTAAATACTTTAAAAAGGTTGATTGAGAATTCATGAAAGACCACATCAGAGATGCTCAATAGAATCTTTTCTCTCACGGTATTTAAATGAGGAAACTGCATGGGTCAAAGCATCGAAGCACATGTTCCATTATGAAAATTCTATAGGTCAAAGTTCCCTTTGTAGACAGAAACCACACTCAAATCTGATAATCACCCCGTCCTGTGCCCATAAAATCATAAAAACCTAGACATCCCCAAGGCACATGGGCTTGATCTTAATCCTGCTATATTAATAAAAAAAATTATAGTCTGAGCTAACCCCTGTTCTCTCCAAACTCTACAACAAATGTTTTACCAAATCTTGCTTTTCTAACAGGTGGAAAATTGTCTATAGCAGCAGAATTTAAGAGTTTTGGTGAAATAACTGACCCACTCAATTATCACCTAATTAGTCTTTTCCCTCTCTTCACTCAAATCTTTCAATCATTAATCAATAAAACGCTAATCTGCCATGTTTCCAACTGATAGTGTGGGGGTCGCCTGGCCTTTTTTTGGGAACTGACTTCCTCCACAAATAATAAAAATAAAAATAAGAAATCTTATGTGCAACACAAACGGAGGTTTATTTCCGGAATAGAAATAACAAATAATAACAAGTTAAAACATAGTTCTCAATATTTCAGAGTTCTTTTTTTTGAGTTCATATGAAAGGTGGAGAGTCTCTTTTTTTGTGTTCTTTGAATGTTCAAATATGTAACATAGACAATATTAATGTTCGTCTGTTAAAAGAGAGTATTAATGCGCGGAGCAGTGGAAATAAAATAATTGATGTTTGCACGCGTGGTAAGTCCTAATGAGAAAGCGTTGAATGAGTCGGAAGAGTTTAAAGAGACGAAAGAATGCCCGAAAGGCTAAGAGACTAAAGAGATAGATTTTGTGTTTGTGCATGTTTATATTTGGTTTATAGCAACTATATATATATAGCAACTATATATATAGCAACTATATATATATAGCAACTATATATATAGCAACTATATATATATAGCAACTATACATATATAGCAACTATACATATATAGCAACTATATATATAGCAACTCTATATATATATATATAGCAACTCTCTCTATATATAATGCAAGTCTATATATATATACAGCAACTCTATATATATATAGCAACTCTATATATATATATTGTAACTCTCTCTCTCTATATATATATATAGCAACTCTATATATATATATATATATATAGCAACTATATATATATAGCAACTCTATATATATATATATAGCAACTCTATATATATATATAGCAACTCTATATATATATATAGCAACTCTCTCTATATATATAGCCACTCTCTATATATATATAGCAACTATATATATATATATATAGCAACTCTATATATATATATATAGCAACTCTATATACATATAGCCACTCTATATATATATAGAAACTCTATATATATATATAGCAACTCTCTCTATATATATAGCAACTCTATATATATATATAGCAACTCTCTCTCTATATATATATAGCAACTATATATATATATATAGCAACTACATATATATATATAGCAACTACATATATATAGCAACTATATATTTATATAGCATATATATATAGCAACTACATATATATAGCAACTACATATATATAGCAACTATATATATATAGCAAATATATATATATAGCAAATATATATATATATATATATATATATATATATATAGCAACTATATATATATATTTATAGCAACTATATATATATATATATATATATAGCAACTATATATATATATATATAGCAACTATATATATATATAGCAACTATATATGTATATATATATATAGAAAGCAACTATATATATATATATTTATATAAAGCAACTATATATATATATATTTATATAAAGCAACTACATATATATATATAGCAACTATATATAGCAACTATATATATATCAACTATATATATATATATATCAACTATATATAGCAACTATATATATATCAACTATATATATATATATATCAACTATATATATAGCAACTATATATATATATAGCAACTATATATATATAGCAACTATATATATATATATATAGCAACTATATATATATATCAACTATATATATATATCAACTATATATATATATATCAACTATATATGTATATATCAACTATATATGTATATATCAACTATATATATCAACTATATATATATCAACTATATATATATATATATCAACTATATATATATATATGAACTATATATATATCAACTATATATATATATGAACTATATATATATCAACTATATATATATATATATATATGAACTATATATATATATATCAACTGTATATATATATATCAACTCTCTATATACATATCAACTCTCTATATACATATCAACTCTATATATATATGTCAACTCTATATATATATATATATATCAACTATATATATATATATATATCAACTATATATATATATATCTCAACTCTATCTCTATATATATATCAACTCCCTATATATATATATATCAACGCTATATATATATATATCAACGCTATATATATATATATCAACTCTCTCTCTATCTATATATCAACTATATATATATATAAATAGTTGGTTTATATATGTGTATATATATAGTTTATATATATATATATACTTGCTACATATATATATAGTTTATATATATATATAGTTCCTACATATATAGTTCCTACATATATATATATAGTTTATATATATATATATATAGTTCCTACATATATATATATAGTTTATATTTATACATAGTTCCTACATATATATATAGTTTATATATAATTTCGACATATATATATATAGTTTATATATATATAGTTTCTACATATATATATAGTTTATATATATAGTTGCTACATATATATATATATATAGTTTATATATATATAGTTTCTACATATATATATATATATAGTTTATATATATATAGTTGCTACATATATCTATATATATATAGTTTTTATATATATAGTTGCTACATATACCTATATATATAGTTTATATATATATGTAGCAATTATATATAAATAGTTTATATACATAGTTGCTGTATATATATATATATAGTTTATATATATAGTTGCTACATATATATATATAGTTTATATATATAGTTGCTACATATATATATATAGTTTATATATATAGTTGCTACATATATATATAGTTTATATATATAGGTGCTACATATATATATAGTTTATATATATAGGTGCTACATATATATAACTGATATATATATATATATAGTTGATATAATTATATATAGTTGCTATATATATATATAGTTGCTATATATATATATAGTTGCTATATATATATATATATAGTTGCTATATATATATATAGTTGCTATATATATATAGTTGCTCTATATATATATAATTGCTATATATATATATAATTGCTATATATATATATATAGTTGCCATATATATGTATAGTTGCTCTCTATATATATCAACTATATATATGCATATATATATATCAACTATATATATATACAAATATCAACATGTATCAACTATATACATATATATATACATACATCAACTATATATATATATATATATATCAACTATATATATATACATCAACTATATATATATATATATATATATATATCACCTATATATATATATATCAACTATATATATATATCTCCTATATATATATATATAATTATATCAACTATATATATATATCAACTATATATATATATATATCAACTATATATATATATATATCAACTATATATATATATATATATCAAGTATATATATATATATATCAACTATATATATATATATCAACTATATATATATATATATATCAACTATATATATATATATATATATCAAATATATACATATAACTATATATATATATCAACTATATATATAGTTGCTATATCTATAGTTGTTATATATATATAGTTGCTATATATATATATATATATATATATGCAGTTGCTATATATATATATAGTTGCTATATGTATGTATATATAGTTGCTATATATACATATATGTATAGTTGCTATATATACACATATATATAGTTGCTATATATATATAGTTGCTATATATATATAGTTGCTATATATATAGTTGCTATATATATAGTTGCTATATATATATAGTTGCTATATATATAGTTGCTATATATATATAGTTGCTATATATATAGAGTTGCTATATATAGAGTTGCTATATATATAGTTGCTATATATATATATATGCTATATATATATAGTTGCTATATATATATATAGTTGCTATATGTATCTATATAGTTGCTATATATATAGTTGCTATATATATAGTTGCTATATATATATAGTTGCTATATATATATAGTTGCTATATATATATAGTTGCTATATATACATATATATTTATAGTTGCTATATATGTATATATATTTATAGTTGCTATGTATACATATATTTATAGTTGCTATATATACATAGTTGCTATATATATAGTTGCTATATATATATATAGTTGCTATATATATATATATAGTTGCTATATATATATATAGTTGCTATATATATATATAGTAGCTATATATATATATAGTTGCTATATATATATATAGTTGCTATATATATATATATAGTTGCTATATATATATATATAGTTGCTATATATATATATAGTTGCTATATATATATATATAGTTGCTATATATATATATAGTTGCTATATATATACATATAGTTGCAATATATATACATATAGTTGCAATATATATATAGTTCCTATATATATATAGTTCCTATATATATATAGTTCCTATATATATATAGTTCCTATATATATAGTTCCTATATATATATATATATATAGTTGCTATATATATATATACATAGTTGCTATATATATATAATTGCTATATATATATATATAGTTTCTATATATATATATATAGTTGCTATATATATATATATAGTTGCTATATATATGTATATAGTTGCTATATATATATATATATATAGTTGCTATATATATGTATATAGTTGCTATATATATATATATATATAGTTGCTATATATATATATATATATATATATAGTTGCTATATATATATATAGTTGCTATATATATATATAGTTGCTATATATATATATATATATATATATATATAGTTGCTCTCTCTATATATATATATAGTTGCTATATATATATATATAGTTGCTATATATATATATAGTTGCTATATATATATATATATATAGTTGCTCTCTATATATATATATTTATAGTTGCTATATATATATATATATATATATAGTTGCTATATATATATATGTATATACATATACATATATATATGTATACATATATATATATATATATATACATATATTAAGTAATGTGATTGATAATTGAAAATTTAAAAATCAAATTATAATTAAATTAAAAATCCGTATCATAAGAAGGAACAACAACATTATCAATTATCTGTACGATCGTTTCGGAAAACAATGCTTTTTATTGTGGTATACAGCAAGTTACGTACAATAATTACATATAGTTTTTTAATAAGCAAGGTCTCCTCATCAGCAAATTTTGAAGGGTTTTTATTGAATTTAAAAGACACCATAAATAATCCTAGTATTAAAAGGAAGGCAGATGAATCTGAAAAAAATTGAAATAAAAGTTCTGGATGTAACTATATATATATATATCAACTATATATATATATATCAACTATATATATATATCAACGATATATATATATATATCAACTATATATATATATATATCAACTATATATATATATATATCAACTATATATATACATATCAACTATATATATATATATCAACTATATATATATATATATATATATATCAACTATATATATATATATATATATATCAACTATATATATATATATATATATCAACTATATATATATATATATATATCAACTATATATATATATATATATATCAACTATATATATATATCAACTATATATATATATATATCAACTATATATATATATATCAACTATATATATATATATATAAACTATATATATATATATATATCAACTATATATATATATATCAACTATATATATATATCTCAACTATATATATATATATCAACTATATATATATATATATATCAACTATATATATATATATATATATATCAACTATATATATATATATCAACTATATATATATATATCAACAATATATATATATATATATATCAACAATATATATATATCAACTATATATATATATCAACTATATATATATATATATCTCAACTATATATATATATATCAACTATATATATATATATCTCAACTATATATATATATATCTCAACTATATATATATATATCTCAACTATATATATATATATATCAACTATATATATATATATCAACTATATATATATATATCAACTATATATATATATATCAACTATATATATATATATCAACTATATATATATATATATATATCAACTATATATATATATACAACTATATATATATATATATATCAACTATATATATATATACATCAACTATATATATATAGTAACTATATATATATATATACATCAACTATATATATATATATATAAACTATATATATATATATAAATCAACTATATATATATATATATACATCAACTATATATATATATATATCAAGTATATATATATATATATCAAGTATATATATATATATATCAAGTATATATATATATATCAACTATATATATATATCTACTATATATATATATCTACTATATATATATATCTACGATATATATATATATCTACGATATATATATATATCTACGATATATATATATATCTACTATATATATATATATATATATATATCTACTATATATATATATATATATATATATCTACTATATATATATATATATATATCAACTATATATAGTTGCTATATATATAGTTGTTATATATATATATATATATAGTTGCTATATATATATATAGTTGCTATATGTATGTATATATAGTTGCTATATATACACATATATATAGTTGCTATATATATATAGTTGCTATATATATATATATAGTTGCTATATATATATATATATATATAGTTGCTATATATATATATATATAGTTGCTATATATATATAGTTGTTATATATATATATAGTTGTTATATATATACATATAGTTGCTATATATATACATATAGTTGCTATACATATATATAGTTGCTATATATATATATAGTTGCTATATATATATATAGTTGCTATTTATATATAGTTGCTATATATATATATAGTTGCTATATATATATAGTTGCTATATATATATACATATAGTTGCTATACATATATATAGTTGCTATATATATAGTTGCTATATATATATATAGTTGCTATATATATATATAGTTGCTATATATATATATAGTTGCTATATATATATAGTTGCTATATATATATAGTTGCTACATATATATATAGTTTATATATATAGGTGCTACATATATATATAGCTGATATATATATAGTTGATATAATTACATATAGTTGCAATATATATAGTTGGTATATATATATATATATATAGTTGCTATATATATATAGTTGCTATATATATATAGTTGTTATATATATACTTGCTATATATATATAGTTGTTATATATATACTTGCTATATATATATATATAATTGCTATCTAGATATAGTTGCCATATATATATCGTTGCTCTATATATATATCAACTATATATATGCATATATATATATATCAACTATATATATATATATATATATCAACTATATATATATACAAATACCAACTATATATATATATATATATATATATCAATTATATATATATATATATCAATTATATATATATATATCAATTATATATATATATATCAACTATATATATATATATCAACTATATATATATATATATCAAATATATATATATATATCTCAACTATATATATATATCAACTATATATATATATATATATCAACTATATATATATATCAACTATATATATATATATATCAACGATATATATATATATCAACAATATATATATATATCAACAATATATATATATATCAACAATATATATATATATCAACTATATATATATATATCAACTATATATATATATATCAACTATATATATATATATATCTCAACTATATATATATATATATCAACTATGTATATATATATATATATCAACTATATATATATATCAACTATATATATATATATATATATCAACTATATATATATATATATATCAACTATATATATATATATATATCAACTATATATACATATATATATCAACTATATATACATATATATATCAACTATATATATATATATATATATCAACTATATATATATATATCAGCTATATATATATATATATATATCAACTATATATATATATATATCAACTATATATATATATATATATCAACTATATATATATATATATATCAACTATATATATATATATCAACTATATATATATATATCAACTATATATATATATATATCAACTATATATATATATATATATCAACTATATATATATATATATATATCAACTATATATATATATATATCAACTATATATATATATATATATCAACTATATATATATATATATATCAACTATATATATATATAAACTATATATATATATATACATCAACTATATATATATATAAACTATATATATATATACATCAACTATATATATATATAAACTATATATATATATACATCAACTATATATATAAACTATATATATATATATACATCAACTATATATATATATATATATATATATATATATATCAACTATTTATATATCAACAATATATATATATATCTACTATATATATATATATATATATCTACTATATATATATATATCAACTATATATAGTTGCTATATATATAGTTGTTATATCAATATATATATATAGTTGCTATATATATATAGTTGCTATATGTATGTATATCTAGTTGCTATATATACACATATATATAGATGCTATATATATATAGTTGCTATATATATAGTTGTTATATATATATATAGTTGTTATATATATACATATAGTTTCTATACATATAGTTGCTATACATATATATAGTTGCTATATATATATATAGTTGCTATATATATATACATATAGTTGCTATACATATATATAGTTGCTATATATATATATAGTTGCTATATATATATATATATAGTTGCTATATATATATATAGTTGCTATATATATATATATAGTTGCTATATATATATATAGTTGCTATATATATATATAGTTGCTATATATATATAGTTGCTATATATATATAATTGCTATATATATATAGTTGCTATATATATATAATTGCTATATATATATAGTTGCTATATATATATAATTGCTATATATATATAGTTGCTATATATATATGCTATATATATAGTTGCTATATATATATATGCTATATATATAGTTGCTATATATATAGTTGCTATATATATATAGCCTATATATATATATATACAGTTGCTATATATATATAGTTGCTATATATATATAGTTGCTATATATATATAGTTGCTATATATATATAGTTGCTATATATATATAGTTGCTATATATACATAGTTGCTATATATACATATATATTTATAGTTGCTATATATATATAGTTGCTATATATATATATAGTTGCTATATATATATATATTTGCTATATATATATATAGTTGCTATATATATATATATATAGTTGCTATATATATATATAGTTGCTATATATATATATATAGTTGCTATATATATATTGTTGCTATATATATATATATCTATATATAGTTGCTATATATATATTGTTGCTATATATATATATATATATAGTTGCTATATAATATATATATATAGTTGCTATATATATATAGTTGCTATATATATATATATATAGTTGCTATATATATATATATAGTTGCTATATATATATAGTTGCTATATATATATATATAGTTGCTATATATATAGTTCCTATATATATATATAGTTGCTATATATATATATTTGCTATATATATATATAGTTGCTATATATATATATATAGTTGCTATATATATGGTTGCTTTATATATATATAGTTGCTATATATATAGTTGCTATATATATTCATAGTTGCTATATATATACATATAGTTGCTATATATATATATATATATAGTTACTATATATATATATATATATAGTTGGTTTATATATAGTTGCTATATATATATAGTTGCTATATATATATATAGTTGCTATATATATATAGTTGCTATATATATTGAGAGAGTTGCTATATATATATATAGTTGCTATATATATATATATATAGTTGCTATATATATATATATAGTTGCTATATATATATATATATATATATATATATATATATATATAGTTGCTATATATATATATATATAGTTGCTATATATATATATAGTTGCTATATATATAATGTTGCTATATATATATATATAGTTGCTATATATATATATATAGTTGCTATATATATATATATAGTTGCTATATATATATATAGTTGCTATATATATATATATAGTTGCTATATATATATATAGTTGCTATATATATATATATATATATATAGTTGCTATATATATATATATATAGTTGCTATATATATATATATATATATATATATAGTTGCTATATATATATATATATATATATATATATAGTTGCTATATATATATATATATATATATAGTTGCTATATATATATATATAGTTGCTATATATATATATATATAGTTGCTATATATATATATATAGTTGCTATATATATATAGTTGCTTTATATATATAT